>NW_027271997.1:600000-770143 GCF_040938485.1 Diadema antillarum
TTTCTTTCCCTCTGTTTTGGTTTGCATGTTTCTTTCTAGTAGTAGAGTACGGAGCAGATGACGTCTGACATCATTCCCTTGACTAGCATGACTAGAGCAACTCTACGCGTCACGTCCCCACATTGTGATGAAACTGTCATCGGATTGAATGAACTTGGCATCGCCGTCTCGGGTCACTGTA
Source organism: Diadema antillarum (assembly GCF_040938485.1). Lineage (NCBI taxonomy): Eukaryota > Metazoa > Echinodermata > Echinoidea > Diadematoida > Diadematidae > Diadema > Diadema antillarum. The sequence goes on from NW_027271997.1 coordinate 600,182, forward strand.
CTTTTTCGGAGTCGCGTCGGGGGAGGGGGGGGGGGGTCGCGTGATGATTAACATTATTCTATCCTCTCTCCTATCTCTCCTCCTAACTCCCCCTCCATCTCTGCCTCACTATCAGTCAATACCTCCCTCTATCTCTCTCTGTCTCATGCACATTATGACGGTGCAAATCCAGTCTCTGGTCTCTACCACATATAGGTGTGTGTTTCTATATGGCATAAATATTATTATGTTGTCTATTATGTATTATTGTATATACTGGTTTATACTTCTCCGATTTGTCTATCTAGCTTGTTTACTAAACTATCCACTCAAATTTCTTTTCTTCCATGTTATGTCAGTAATTTACAGTATAAGCGCTTGCCTAATTATCTGTCATAACAACTTGTAAGTTTTCGTCCATCCAAATTTATCACAATATCACAAATTTTATAATTGAATATTACAGTAATGATTAAAATTTGCATAAACTCCTTTGAGGAGCTATTCATTATGAGCTCCCTCGTGGATACATTTATCATGAGCTTCTGCGTGGAGACATTTATTGTGAGCTTCTTCGTGGAGACGTTATATTGTATATCAAATAATGTTTGATTTGTTTCCTCGGTCTGATTTTATGTCAGCATTGTCTGGGACAATTTTTTTTTATATAGGGTCCCAGTTTTTCTCTCTTCTTTTCTGTTCTACAACAACAACAACAACAACAACAACAACAACAACAACAACAACAACAACATCAATCCGGCTAGGCAAGTGATCTCCTTTTGTATTTACTTTATTTGTCTCTGGTTTGATTTGTTCTGTTGTGTTCTGCATGATTTACAGTGGAAGTAATGGTAGAAAGTACAATGTCCTGATCTCTTGATCTCCAACCAGACAGGGATATCCAGCCAAGATTCTCTTATGTGGAAGTTTTTCATGGCAATGAATTCAAACCATATAGCTTGCTCAAAAGTTCGTTTTGTTTTCGGTTTAGTTTATTTTACTTTACTTTAGTTCAGCTTTGTTTTGTTTTGCCTTATTTTTGCATTTCATGAGGAAACATCACTCCCCTTTGTCTGGGCTTTTTTTCTTTTTGTTTTGTTTATTGCTTTTATTGTCATCGCGGCAGACAGAGAGTCAACCAATCAGCTGGTTACATTCCCTCGGACGATATCGTACGAGCAACATTTATCATGTTTATCGCTTGTCACGTGACCCGACACACTCTGATGCAAACAATATCAGTGAATTTTTGAAAGTACAATCAGACGTAAATATAGAATGCTATAGAGGTTTCGCCAGAAAGGGACGATCAATAAGCATGATAAGAAAAATTTATATCTTTATACGGAGAAAATTTGAAGTTTCATAGTTTTCTTAGGCCCGACACAGTCGCACTTCGTGAGATTCGTCGCTACCAGAAGAGCACCGAACTTCTCATCCGTTTTCACAAAAGAGTGATATCAAGTGGCAACAATATACAATGCAGACTTGCAGAGGTATGATGATGTTTTGGCCTTTTACAAGTCTCTCACCGACCTACACACAAAACCTTCACTTAATTTCCTTTCCTGTGAAGAAACTTAACTGTACGAAAACGTGTATCCTTCGTGTGCCGATAATTTCTGTTCTGTTGTCATGATCTGTCAAGGAATATGCACTTTAGGGCTAGAGGCTTGTAGTTATCAAAGCATCATAGATCATCATCATCATCATCATCATCATCATCATAATCATCATCATCATCAACATCAACAACAACAACAACAACAACAGAAATAACATCAACAAGACATGAATTTACGCGATATTTGAAACTAGTGTAGGAAATTTGTCACCTCAGCTAATTTGCGGGGGGGTTTTTTTGTTTTTTTTTTCATGGGGGGGGGGGGTTGCGATCAAAAGCACTATTTGATGAAAACTTTGTGAAAACTTACGAAATTCAAGGACTTCCTTATTTCATGTCCGATTTCGTTAAAACTTATGCCACTCTCGTATTTCTATTTCATACTCTGACGCAGGCGCGCCGGAAGCAGTTTTGGATTGGGGGGGGGGGGGGGGGGGGCAAATATTGGAGGGGGCTCACGATAGACCATACATATGTTACACAATATACACATACACACACACACACACACACACACACACACATATATATATATATATATATATATATGTGTATATATATACATATATATATATATGTATATACATATATATATATATATATATATATATATATTTATATATATATATATATTTATATGTACAGTGGCGTACCGTGGGTCGAGACATTGGGGGGGGGGGGCACCTTGTGGAAAAGTAATTTTGAGGGTGTGTATGCTTGTGCGTGTGTGCGTGCGCTGTCAGTCTGCAAACGTAATGGGACTACAATACATTACGGAATGTGATACATTCAACAACGCAGTCATTGAGCAACATTGGAAGTTTTCCTTACATGGATTATGGAATGACGGTGTGAAACGACAAATTACTGTCAGCAACATCAGGAGAATTGCATAACAGTAAAATGCGAGCGAGCGGAGCGAGCGAGCTTGAACATTTTGACATTTTACAGTCCCCAAACTGCCGTTTGTAGCTATATCTTTCGCTTTGGAAATTAAGGGGGGGCGGTGGCGCACCGGGTGCAACTGCTGGCAATTACTGGCAGCAACATTAGGAGAATGGCATAACGATTCAATGCGAGCGAGCGAAGCGAGCGAGCTTTAAAATTTTGACATTCTACAGTCCAAAAACTGCCGTTTGTAGCTATGTATTTCGCTTGGAAATTAAGGGGGATGTGCATCGGGCTCAACTGCTGGCAATTACAGGCAGCAACGTTAGGAGAATGGCATAACGATTAAATGCGAGCGAGCAAAGCGAGCGAGCTTGAAAATTTTGACATTTTACAGTCCCCAAACTGCCATTTGTAGCTATTTTTTTTTTCGCTTTGGAAATTAAGGGGGGGGGGGGCCCAGGCACAACTGCTGGCAATTACTGGCAGTTACATTCTCTTTTACATTGGCATAACGATTAAATGCGAGCGAGCTTGAAAATTTTGACATTTTACAGTATAAAAACTACCGTTTGTAGCTATACTTTTTTTCGCTTTGGATAGGGGGGGGGGGACGCACCGTGCGCAACTGCTGGCAATTACTGGCAGCAACATCAGGAGAATGGCATAGCGATTGAATGCGAGCGAGCGGAGCGAGCGAGCTTGAAAATTTTGACATTTTACAGTCCAAAAACTGCCGTTTGTAGCTATATTTTTTCGCTTTGGAAATTAAGAAGGGGGGGGGGGGGCGTTGCGGGCGGGGGTTAAAACTATTTTGCCGGAGCGCTACCTACGTAGGATGTCACGTTAGTAACAACTAGCAGTGGAAGTGGGACGTATGGAAGATTTTTTTTTCTCTCAAGGGGGGGGGGGGGCACACGTATAAAAATTACAAAACAAAGAAGAATTTTTAAAAACTTGCTTCAAAAGGAGGGTTGGCATGGGCCAGTTGTGCCCGCCTCTAAATCCGCCAGTGCTTAAAGCTAACATTTTGATATTTACACGATTTTCCATAGCCAAAAGCCTCTAAAATCTGCAACGGTTAACGTTGAATGCGGTTGAGATAATCTGCTCACACGCAACGAAAAACGAATGTCTAAACATTTATGAGAGTTAGAATTACTAGTCTTAGCTTTAAAATTTCCCCATTTGTATTACATTTATATATATATATATATATATATATTTTTTTTTTTAATCTATTTTATTTTATTTATTTTTATTTATTTATTTATTGCCCCCCCCCCCCCCACTTTTTGGATTGGGGGGGGGGGCGGCCGCCGCCCCTGCCCCCCCCCCCCCCCCCCCACTTCCGGCGCCTATGCTCTGACGTGGCCTCGAACATGAAGTGGCATTGTACCTTAAGCTAAAAGTAATATGATACTTGAGGAAGTTAGGATTATCATATCCCTCTCCTACAAGCACTTCAGGTTTTCATAAAACTGTATGTAAAAATTGGTATTGATATCAGAACAGTAAATGTTTGATTATTAAACAAACTCGAATAACATGATGAAAGACATCACTATGTCTTGACTTACACGTGAATTTTTGTGCGAATAATATGAAAGGCCGACATATACGAATTTAATAGAGATAATAACAATCCGAGGTGTCATGGTATAGTATTGGTTGAGGTGAGAAATCAGCATTTAACTTTGTGCGAGATACTTAGAAACCACTTTATGAAATTTAAAAAACAAACACATACAATTCTAAGAGGAATTCAAACTTAAAGTTGTGTTGATGGAAGAGGAATTCAAAGTTTATTTGATGAAAATCAGTTATGAAGTGGTTGAGATGTCAACAAACAAAGTAGGCCTAAAACAAGGCGGTCCTAATAAAAGGTGGCCCCTTTATTAGGACCGCTTTGTTTCGGACATCTCAGCCATTTCAAACCAATTTTCATCAAATAAACTTTGAATTCCTACTAGAATTATATGCTCATTCATATTTCATAAGAGGTTTGTAATTTTCTCAACAAATCACCATAAAAAAGATAACGTTTGAAACCTCAAACCCCACCTCAACCGAAACTGTACAATCACTTTAAGATTCTCTTAACTAACTTGCTTGCACAACTTCCTTTGGTGTTTGGCAAAAGATCTACGATTGATTTTGAGAAATGCTTTCGTTTTTAGTGCATTGTTGTTCTTGTTGTTGTCTGTACCTTGCGTTGTTCTGTTTGTCTGTTGTATCTTCATTTGGCTATTCGGTTCGACCGATCACATTTCCATGGACAGAATGATTGGTACTTTGCTCGTCTCTCACTTGGCATTGCTGGGTGTAAAGTTATACCGACGATGAATTTCTACTTCTGCATTGTCAACGTTGAAGCGGTGATAATTAACTTTTTTTTTTCTTTTTTCCCCCTCTCTTCAGCAAGGCCGGAAAATCTTTAACCCCCCAAGATACCCTCTCAGACAGCAGTACTCCCTTCAAAAATAGAAGATGGACAAATGCTTCTTTAATGACTTCCCGTCTATTTTCCTTTCCTGCCGGTTCCTGTGATAGTAAACATTAGCGTGATGGGCGGTTTCGCTGCTCCCGCTCTTACAGGGGGTAAAACATTGATGAGTCATGCCACGTGAGACAGGAGGGTGACAAACTTTCCTCCACTCACATGACACTATGTGTGGTCGTGTCTTGTCGGCATGGCGGTCGGGGAGGGGTGGAGTATACACGAGTAGGACCCAGCGAAGATGTGACTCGCACTCCCAAACTCTCATCATACACACACACACACAAACACACACAAGCTTGCGTACATAAGAACGTTACTTATGGCGTACATATCTCCCGTTTTAAAGATCAGCTATTTTTTCAGTCATCTTTGTAAGTGCTTTAATTCTTCAATAAATTGTTGTTGTTGAATGCGCGAACATTGAGGATAAAAATCAGAGTTACGCTATTCGTGTAAAAATAAATAGATGTATCTCTCCATATATACTAAATGATTTACAAAATAAAGCTGAATGGTCCTCATAAACGCCATAGGGCCTATGTAAAGGCAAAATAATGAAGTAAACTAATGAACGTTGTTAAAGTGGTTCAATTCATGTTTTCCCTTTAGATATCTCTACAGGGGCCTAACTTTAATTCAAACCATTGTTATTTTCTACTATTCTACTTTACCTTGTGAAATGGCTGAGGAGGGGTTAATAAGAATTAGCCTGACAATTAAAGCGCGTACAAATCCAATTAAACAAAAAAGAGTGAACAAAATACTCTCAGAGGTAAGACGTGTGCTTATGTTTGTTTGAGAACAATATTTACCATCAGATCACCAAAAAGGAATTTGGCAAAGATTATACATCCACTCCTAAGTTTGGTAAAACATACAAGCATTGGTTCTCACCTCATCAGCTATAATGCAATCACAATCCCAGTAAAAATTATTATTTTCTCTGCAAGCAAGATTTCACAACAGTCTGTTAGTTACTGGTCTTTCATCAAAATAATGACCTCGACTACTCGACATTAATGAATCTCTGTCATGTCTGTCGCGTAATCTGTTTTACAACCCAGATCCACACAGCTCATTTTGGCGCTTATTCTTTTTGATCACCAAGTTACAAATGTTTCCTATATATTTTTGACAGATCTCTTGCCTTTAGAAGTATTCCAAAATGAGTGCTGGGGGAAGTGTAGATTTGATTTCTTTAAAAGATTTGAATCTGCATGCAAGTTTGTGTGTAATCTACAAACATGCATTGTAAAGCACCCTTTTGCAAAAAGAAAAGGCATTTTTCTTTTGTTATACAAATTGTAAGCCTTTCTTGCACGTTGCCTCTTTGTCTATATATCTCTCGGCTCTCAATCTCTTTCACTGTTCACAACGCTTCACTGTTTTCATTAATTCATTATAGAACTCTATAAGTTTTCATCTTGTTGTTTAAGAGTGTTGCTATCCTTACAGTGATTCAACTGAATTCTCACATTTTACGGTACTCACACACTCATTACTGGAAAAACAGCCCCAACAACTACAAACATAGATGAGAAACAGGGTTAGGGGACAGATTGTTAATTTGTGTTTATGGGCTAAAAAGAAATTCAATTCAATAGTTTATTCATTTCCATCAAAGAAGAAAAGGAAATCATGATTCAAAGCGGTACATGTTATCAATTTGACTTTCATTCATCTGATAAGGACAGTTCGTCGAACACAATTATAAGGTATAATATATATGCACGAATGATGTTGTATAAAAAAAAGAAACAATGCCCACTTTGTCCTTGTTAACAAAAAGAAAAGTAAGTAATTATAACGATAGAAAAGAGTGTTCCACTGAAAAGTCAAACTTGTAGGACGTGGAACACTGGAATGGAAACAACGACAGCACCAATATACCAATGAAATATATTCATATCAAATTCATCTATATAGTATATGCCATTGTACATTTGCTCACTGATAAGATGCTGATAATACAAGCATACTATAAACAATACTTACTATGATTTTAGAATGCATTCATATAAAATATATCATAACATAGCAAAATTTGGCACAGACACTATTTGGCCGTGAATTGAAAAAAAGAAAGGAATGTGTATAAAAGAAAAAAAAAGAAATGATGTGGTTTGTCGTTCCCCCATCAAAGTGATCAGTCATGATTAACCTCTTGTGTACAAGACTATATCTGGGGTTTTCTGCGTCGAGCGACACTCATCCCTTTAGCACACAAAGGATTAAAGAGCCTTGGGATAATTTAGATTCTGTTCTGATTGAAAAGGCAAGTTTCTTAAAATTCAATGTTTAATTGTCGCTCTGATTACTGGAATTATCTTTGTGTACTTTGTGTACTTTGTGCGTTAGTAAGCTTTGTTACAAACTTTTGTTATATGTTTCCATGAACTCTGTATCATTTCTTAGTACATTAAGTAACTTATTACTATCATCATCAAACATTATCGACATTCTGTTTCTTTCGTTATTTTTCGTGATTAATACGTTGTAGCAAACTCTTAAAATCATTACTTCGGAACGTAAATTTTTTTGCATACTTCTGCTTTTTATGGTTCCTCTACGGGTTAATTATCATTTGCTGCTGAATGATGTACATGTTTGTTTATTTGTTTTTTTAATCTGAAATTAGGTATTTTGTGAAAATATTTTGTGAAATTATATGAAATGTGGAATATGGAACAGTAATGATGATGATGATGATGATGGATGATGATAATGATAATAATAATAATAATAATAATAATAATAATAATATAAAGCACACTTCCGCCTCCCGTTGCTGACACTGCGTCACCTAATAAATACTTTATAATTGCCGAAAAAAATGGACTCCGTAATGATATTCCTTGACAGCCAATTTTCACTGGTCGTCAACCGTGTGCCATAATAAACACTCTTATGATAGAAGAAACAAAATAATATATTACATCCGGATGTGGCGGGGAGAAATACAAAATGTTCCTCATGCAACTTTTTCATATCTGGAATGTCTCAAAAAGACTTAACAGTCAGTATGGAATAATGTTGACTTCTCGTGTTCAGGTTTACTCACTGACAAAAATCAAATTACTGTTAACGATTCATGTGGCATATATAGATTGATACATTAAAACCAGAAAGGAGCGTAAAATAATTCATTGTCATTGAAACGAGAAAACAAAAATCACGAAAGTTGTGGATTTTTTAAAGTTAAACAATCACTACAATGTGCTTATCATAATATATGTATGTGATAGTGGTCTCACATTTGCTTTTATGCTCATTATCTTCAAGCAAGGACATTTTTTTTCGAAGAGAGAAGATTTAGTTGCTGAAATTATTATAAAGATGTCTTACAAAATAATTCCCAATGAGCGGGAGAGTTGTTAAGCAATGCCATAATAACCTCAAAATGATCAAATATATTGCACATGCAATTGTCAAATCTCAGATTTGTGAAAGCGATATGAAATTCAAAATTTCTGAGTTTTTGTGCCCATGACATTGTTATTGTGTTGAGCGTGAATTTGGAAGTTGTAACTTCATTCTATTTCTCATATTTCTCAAGATAAGGAAAAAAAATATTTGTGATAGTGTGAGAAGCACATAATTTTAGCACTATAAAACCAGAAAGAAAAAAATGCGTTTCTATAGCCATTATCGTTATTTTGTGTCGATGTTGTATGGTAAAAAAGCAAATGGAAACAAGACAAACATGATGAAGCCTCCATGAAAGTGAATTCGTAAAGCTGTGCAAAGGAAGCAAAATTAGGAAATGATGACCAATTGATACGGGGAGTGTAAATATCGTTTGACACAAAGTGAATAAACATTGAAATTTTTCATTCAATATAGATGAGAAGAAAGGGGAATTCACACCCAAAACAAAAACAATGATATAACAACCATAATCGCATTGGTTTAAAATCTTTATTGAGAATTCAAAAAGGTGACAATGTTCCCAATTGAGGAGTAACAATGAAGAAACAAATTTGTATAATTATATAACTGTTTTGAGAGAAAACATTCTAGCTAGCCGTGTTTATGTTGACTTGCCTTTTCTTAACGAATCCAGCTTAAAGGGAATGTATAGTTTTGGTTGAGACCCAGGTTGAAACCTAACTTCAGGTTTCTAACATTTTGGGGTGAGATAATGAGAAACCTCTTATGAAATATGAAAGAGCATGTAATTCCAAGAGGAGTTCAATATTCATTAGATGAAAATTGGTTTTGAAATGGATGAGATACCCAAAACATAGCAATTTCATATTCTTTTATTACGATAGCTTTGTTTTACTTTGTTTTTGGACGTCTCAGACATTCCAAAATCGATTTTCATCGAGTAGACTTTGAATTCCTCTTAGAATGGTATGCCTTGTACAATGTCATAAGTGCTTTCTTGGTACCTCACAAAAAAAAATAGAAGCCCAATTTTCTTCATCACCATTGCTATATACCATCCCTTTAAACACAACGATCTATATTTCCTTAATTGCCTCCTTGGTTACCATCTGCCATGGTAGTTGAATAATGTAATATCAATCGTGTTTCAGACTTGTGGTCCTTGTGAGTTGCAAGTGACAGTGACCTCTCATCCCTCATTAACCTCGTTTATATAATCATTTTCACTGATACAAACTAAATTTGTAACAACTATTTTCATTGAGGGATACCTCAATAGATGACGATTAGAAGTATTTCATTGTTCTCCTCATTGATAAACAAGTGGGTGTGCCGTTTGCTTTCGTGTCTGCATGAGTACAGAAATAAAACAAAACAAAACAAAACAAAACAAAAACAGATTTGTTCCCCTGAGATGAACATAATGTAATCTTTCGGCTATTCCAAGGCCTTCCTCGAATCCCAGAACGCTAAAGCCTTTGTTTCGAAAAGTTCGTGATTAATAGTTGTGACAAAGACCTTGGAGTGTTCCAGATTTGCACCATCGGCGTATGATTTGTAAAATTGAGCAATTCAGCAGCATATTCGATTAGAGATACAAAATAGCACCACAATCAAATGCTCCGGGCTGAAATTATCTACAAGAATCTTATATAGTATATCGTAATAATAATAAAGAATAACAATGAAGAACTTTGCATTTCGAGGGGACAATTCTCTCAAAAGATTTAGGAAACACAAGGAACAATTGACATTCATTTTGAGAGAAAATTTTTCATATAAATATATTTGATCGTAAGAAAACAATCAAGGTATACCATAGGAGCCAAAGCGTTTCTTAGGGACTTCATTTTGACTCTTGTAGCAATGAACAAATGGGGAAAAATGTCAAAGGAAACCTGACTTACTGGATTGTTTCGTTCCTAGTATGGAAATGGAAGACGGGTGCACGTCACGAGACCGACACTCACGAGTCATACAGCCCACGAGTCATACAGCTCACAAGTCACACAGCCCATGAGTTATACAGCTCACCAGTCATACAGCCCATTAGTTCGAAACTAAGCTAACAAGGCCCACGAGACCGACACATTAAGCCCCGTGTTGTATCTGTCGAACTCGTGGGCTGTTTTTACCTATCGTCAAACTCATGGGCTTTATTTGCCTAGTGTCGAACTCATGGGCTGTAAGACCCGTGAGCTGTATGACTCATGGACCTTTTTTCAATGTTGAACTCGTGGGCTGTATGACTCGTGGGTGTCGGTCTAAGTGGGATGACCCCGGGAAAACCAGCTAGTCCCAACATTCTCTATTATTGTTATCGTCATCATCACCATCATCATCACCACCACCATCATCACATCATCATTTAGGCCCTTCTCTGATTTCCTACAAGAAGCTCGACACAATTGCGTGAAATTATGATGTAACAATAATTGAGAATATAACGAGATTTTGATAATTGAAGGCATTATTTACCATTTGCAGTTGAAACAAAACCTAGTTTTAGTGCTTCAAAATAGTTCTAAATGTGAGTTAGGGATAGAAACGACCAATGTAAAAATTTCAACCAGAATAATCGATGTTACGTATTGTTAAATATACAGAATGTGAATAGTTAATAATAAAAATGTTGTTCCACACTAAACCGTCTACAATTATGGTTTAATGAGAAAAATAGTGATATCTCCTTATATTTTAAGCTTTATTGCAAAAATTTCATATGGTGGGATGTTTTGTGATACAACCGACCAACACATAAGCATCAAAAGTAATATCTTGAACGTTTTTTATAAATCACTGCTCCCAAAGGTATACACAGGACCTTCAAGGAGTAACATGCGATAAGGGTAAGACTTTCAAATGAACCTCCAACATTAGAGATCAAGAAGACACCAAAAACCATTGTTCAATACTCCAGCATAGTCTTTCTTTTTTTGCTTCATTTGAACGAATCTGAAATTATCACTTCTTAAGAAAACACCAAATTAGCACATATAGTGAAGAAATAGTGACATTAATGACTGAGATCTTCATGCCGGATGGTGACTTTATTTTCTTGACGTCCGTGATCCTTTTGGGTGAAAACAAACAAATGAACACCCAGGATGAAGAAGAATCTAAGACCGTCGTTTTTCAGTGGTCGAGAATTTGTGAGACACATTTAGCCACTATTGTGAAACAAATTTGTATCCATCAATAATGTAATCTTTTAAGGTAAAGTTGAAGGACAAACTATGACTTATTAGCATTTTCATTTGCTCAGGTCAGACGAAGGAAATATGAATGGACATTCCTGCTATAAATTGATAGGCGAAAATGTCTTACTTTCCAGTGAAATACTGCCATCTGCGTTCAGCGTGGCACAGTCGGCAAACTCGTGCATATCGAGCTGCGCGATTTCGAGTAAGAGAGGAGAGAATGTGATTCGCGGATACATTCGATTATTAAACGCCCGCCGTCTAACAAGGTCATGGATTATCAGGGATGCTCAGCAGCCTCATACAAAATAACAACTCTTAAAAAAAGATTAACACAGATATTGAAATAAGCTTTTATCACCATAACTCCTCGTTGTGGGATACTGTCAATTCGTCCGCTCTTCTTTCTTTTCTTTTTCGTTCTTTTCCTTTTATCGCTCATGAGATTAAGACGTCCGTGTGATTAACACAGCCGTTATTACTCACTGTCTCGATTCAAATAGAGTAACTGCAAATTTTACATATCCCTCATACATAGTCACACTCGTCTAGAAGTCTAGGAGATATAGAGGAGCCAATGTGAAGAGTTCGAGCCATCAAAACTAATTACATGGCTGAGAGAGTGACGTTCTACAGCAAAAGGCGTGTGTTCTGATGTGTCTCCGATGATGTATTAAGAAAACTAAAAACAAACTCGATACTCTCGATCAGCAAATCCTTTCCAGTCTGTAAACTAAATTTATCACATGACCACTTACGTTCGTTTGAACACATGGTGCAGTTCATATATCATCTGTTTGTATATAGCTAAGTATACCACGAAAAACATTTCCTTTACTTCTTTATACTCTGGAAATGCTCAATTAATTTCTCGAAGTAAATAGGAGCTATATCATACAGAAATACGGAAAAAAATTTGACTTTAATAAAGAGGGTCTCCACTCACTTACAGTACTAATCATTTTGTGTCACTTATTTTTTTTTGTCACTTCTCTAAGAAGATAGGTGAAAAAATACGCAATAATAATTTGTGATTTGACGAGGAACTTTGTTATGACGAATTTGTGCCAGAAAAATAATCCCGCCATGCGATATGGACGAGAGTCCGAGAAGTTGGCGGGAAAATAATCACAATTACAGTATACGGTGTACCATAGTGAGTCGTGCATGCCTTTGACATGCGTGTCCAGATCAGCAGCCAGTATCCGGGTGCGTGGGCGTGACAGATTGTAGGGGCGTGGCTTTAGGGGGTGCTTACATCGCCCACCTTCTCTTATTCGTTTATTTTTTTCTCACTTTCTCTCTCTTGGAATCGTCTTGAAGTTGTGGACATTTTCATACAGAAAATAATCATCTTGGAAGATCGTGCCGATTCCTCTTTATGACGTCGTTCATAATATTTCTGTCCATTACACGTCTAGCTCGGAACTATGTTCAGGTAGATCACTTGACTGAAACTGGAAGAAGCTTTGAAACACCATCAAATTAAGCTGATTCATGATGGTGTGAATCAATCAATCAATCAATCAATCAATCAATCAGTTTTGGCACCGCCTCCCTTCCAGAAAAATCAGTCATCACTCCCGAAACTTACCTTATTAGGGAATGTGAAAAACCAATGAAAGAGAAAACACAGAGTAATATGAATAATAACAACAAAGAAATCCCTTTGCTCTTATACAGTTCCATGACTTTTCGTAGGTCGTTATAGATGAAGAAAAGAAGAAGATAGAAACAGTGTTATATTCCACTTTCGTGTTTGATATGAGAATAAACCATATTCATTTATCGCTTTTATTGAAATTCAAAATTATAGCCAGATAGGATGCACAATATGTTATTATATAGGGGCCTGGCTATTATATAGGTTACAGGGGAGACACGTTCCATGAAGTATCCCAGAATGTAAATTATGAAATTTAAACAACACACACACACACACACACACACACACACACACACACACACACACACATACACACACACACACACACACACACACACACACACACACACACACACACACACAAACACACACACACACACACACACACTTTACAATATAAAAATGTATAAGAATATTGTGTATAAGAATTAAAGTACTGCCAGTCGAATATCCTGTGTTTTATATGCATCAGGAATCCCTCGCTAAACAGGCCGCTTTTTTTTTTTTCCGGATTACAATGTATTTATGATTCCTTTTATAAAGAAAGAGAAGACCTTTGATTGTATATAAGAAAACCAAATAATGCAACTATAAGTTTTTAGATCTGTCACCTTAATGATGAGAAACATCAAAACATAAAGACTGTGCTCGGAAATCTATGAAAAAAAGTGGTTTGTTTTAAATTTTGCAGCAACATCATGCAATAGTAATTTTCCTCTAAAACAAATTGAAATGAAAATATTGTTATAAACTCATTTCAAATGATACAAGTAAATAGAAAAAGAGGGATCGATATACACGGAACGAGAAATGAGATCTCCATATTTCAATGTTCAATAGGAATCCCTCATAATTGCAGGTATCATGCATGCAGGGAGTCCTTCCGGAACGGTGCGACGTCTATCACCGTAATTGCTATTCGGTATTTGATGTCCAAAGAAATAGTAATGAGATTTTAGGTAAAATGTTTTCAAAGGAATGGTACTTAAATTTGAGGTAAAATGTTTCCAAAGAAATGATACTTAAATTTTCGGTAAAAATTTTTCCAAAGAAATGATACTCAGAATTTCGGGAAATTAATGTTTCCAAAGAAATGGTAGGCCTAGTATATACTTGAATCCCGAAAGGAAGTGCGACACTCGGATGACCCACTGTATGCATGCAGGTGTATCAAGTCGAACAGTGACAGATGGTTATGTTACGTGGTCTCCAAGAGATCAAATGACTGGACAACAAAAAATACTGTATTCGAAATCTTACTGAAGGGAAATCAGTGAGTTTCGTTCCTGTATATGCTTAAACAATAAGGTGATTTTGACAATTTTTGGGTCATAGCCTTTAATCGATTGCAGTGAAGTATGTAATAGGTCTATATTTATGACTATTGTGTCGAACAGATGGTTATTGTGAAGTGGTCACAATGATTTCCAAGTCATATCATGACTGGACAAAAACCATTCAAAATCTTATTTTTATTAAAGGTGGGAAAGAGTGTTTCTGTGGACAGGGTGATGTTGATATTTTCTTGATCGTATACTGTAATCGAAATTGCAGTGAAGAAAGTTACTTAAGATAATAACAAGAATAACAACAACAACAAAGCCCTCCAGTCAAGGAATATCATGACATATACTTTTACTCGCTCAATCAGACTCCTGGTGCCTACGTACAAACCGCACACGCTTCCTGCACTGGCCCTTCGTGCATTCAACCTAACTCACAATTTAGGAGAGTAAACCCTCTGTCATCATCGCACGGCGCCACGAATGCCGCGCCCTACCCTTCACCAATCTGTCCTGAAAAAACTTATTTAGAAATAGATCATGATCTAGATCTTTTTTTCCAAAATATAGTATATTACATTTGGAGAATTTTGTGAAACTATTTCATATACCATGCAGACCAAGATTATTCTGGAAGTGATCGATATAAAGTTACGTTATTGCGTGTTCATTGTGTAGTGTCTGTGCAATATTGGGGGGTAAAGCATAATGTGGACGCTTTTAAAACCGATGTACATTTTGTAACTCATGCCTGATGGTGGTGGAACCCCCCCTCCCACCCCCCTAGTTTTAGGTCACGCACAACGAGTGCCCCTTCCCTTTGAAAGCACCCCTTTATATCTCAGGACTTGCTACCAACGTATATATATATATATATATATATATATATATATATATATATATATATTATTTGCTTTGGAAATTAAGGGGTTGCACCGGGCGCAACTGCTGGCAGTTGCTGGCAGTAACATCAGGAAAATTGCATAACGATTAAATGCGAGCGAGCGAAGCGAGCGAGCTTGAAATTTTGACATGAAATTTTTACAGTCCCCAAATAGTAGCTATATTTTTTCGCTTTGGAAATTAAGGGGAGGGGGCGCACCGGGCGCAAGTGCTGGCAATTACTGACAGCAACATCAGGAGAATTGCATAACGATTAAATGCGAGCGAGCTTGAAGATTTTGACATTTTGCAGTCCAAAAACTGCCGTTTTTAGCTATATTTTTCGCTTTGGAAATTATGGGGAGGGGGCGCACCGGCTTACCGGGCGCAACTGCTGGCAAGCTATACTTCTTCGCTTTGGAAATTAAGGAGAGGGGGCGCACTGGGCGCAACTGCTGGCACTTGCTGGCAGTATAACATCAGGAGAATGGCATAACGATTGAATGCGAGCGAGCGAAGCGAGCGAGCTTGAAAATTTTGACATTTTTACAGTCCAAAAACTGCCGTTTGTACCTGTTTTCTTCGCTTTGGAAATTAAGGAGAGGGGGCGCACCGGGCGCAACTGCTGGCAATTGCTGGCAGTGAGCGAAGCGAGCGAGCTTGAAAATTTTGACATTTTACAGTCCCCAAACTGCCATTTGTAGCTATATTTTTTCGCTTTGGAAATTCATGGGGGGGGGGGGGGGCGCACCAGGCGCAACTGCTGGCAATTGCTGGCAGTAACATCGGGAGAATGGCATATTATAACGGTTACATGCGAGCGAGCGAAGCGAGCGAGCTTGAAAATGTTGACATTTTACAGTCCCAAAACTGTCGTTTGTAGCTTCATGTATATATATATATATATATATATATATATATATATATATATATATTCACTTTGGAGGGAGGGGGCGCCCGGTGCGCCCCCTGGATCCGCCACTGGTAGTCAAGGGTGTCGGTTTATGTTCATGACTGGGGAGGGACCAGCGAGGGGGCGTTGAAGTGACCAAGCGCGAGAAGGATGTCCAAATCTGCACTTTATAATATGGAGCGTCCCCTAATTTGCTTGTGTTTGTGAGTGTGTGTGTTTCATATAGATGGAAAAGTTAGGAAATAGCCAAGGTCAAGTCTTATTATGGCAATGCAAGGCATTTAATATAGACTAGTATGTAAAGCAACACTGCAAAATCAATGATCAAGCTCTGATAGCAAATGTGCACAATCTATCAAACATCACATTGCGTAACATTGCAGCGACTCTTTTTTTGTCATTCCGATGTTCTGAGTACACTGCGCACATCCTGTTTATATATTCAAAATGCCAACCAGGAATCACGCTGAATCACAATCTTTTGTCGTCTCCGGGCTTTTTGAACAATGTTTCACTATGATACCTCTTTAATTATATGGTTAAAAGAAATCTTAGAAAAATATCTTTTTTTCTAAATTGATCATCCTTTCATGTCGATTTCAAAAGCAGTTTACTAATTCAACCCTTGAATTACCATTTTGGTAGTTACTATTATTATTATTATTTTTTTTTTTACCAGCGGATGGGGGGGGGGGGGGGGGGGCACGTGCCCCCATGCACCCCCCCCTCCGTAGTTACGCCACTGTATAGCACCAACCCGACCAGGATAAAGAGATGACGATCTAACTTTGATCTGTTAACTTCATTCTGTTCATAACAACTGTAGGACAAATCCTACACGATATCAGGTGTAATCATATGGAATGAAATAAAGGTATTTCATTGAGCTTCCTCTGCAAAGTTCATCTTAATCTGTATCGAATCTCGAGTTTGCTAGGCTGGGATGCAAGCTTTCTACGTCAATATCGATCACAATTTTATTGATCACACAATGCGCTACTAGTATTCAAGACCCACCAAACTTGCGTTCTTCTGACACACCATCTCGTCTGTAGAGCTGATTCTACCACCACTCACACGCCATGCTTACGGCGGGCTCGTGGTTCGGTACGCTGTTTGATCGGCAGCACGTACAGCAGCACTACATGCTGTGTGCGCCGCTTGTGCTTGTACTAAGAATAAGATTATTCGTTGCAAAAGATATCAATAAGCAAATATCGGTACTATACGTGGTTACGGTTGGGGAGGAGATGGTCTTCCGTAGGAAATTTTTCAAAGTTCGCGATGACAATATCAGTGAGAACAATATTCTACTGACTGTAACAGCGTGAGAAACGAGTCATAAAGGTGAGATATAATTAGTGATTCTAGCTGTCAAAAAGAAAAGAAAGTCAACAAAAGTTGATTTTGAGTTGGGTAATCTCCTTTTGCTTGTCTGGCTTTACAGAGCCCTCTGCGAGTAGGCATGGCACATCACAGCTGTGTACGAACGGGCTCCCACCCGCTCAGTTCGCCCGCAGCTTTCCGGCAAGTAACGTCGTTAATACTCCTTACACTAGATTGTACCAGGCCAGGTGGACCAGGCCCTCCAAATTGTGTTGAGGGACTTGAGGTTATCTTCTTCTTTAACGATCTAGAAACTGGGGTCTAACGTTAGATTCTATGTGAAGTTTTGTGGATGCATTATGAGTGACACATACGTTCATAACATTTGATTTATTGCGAATTGAAATAACGTTAGTCGTTAGAACCTATTCTGGTTCTGTGACTGATTTTCACAGGTTACCAGCTGTATCAATGATTCAGTGTCTTCAGATTAAATCATTTTGGCTTTGTGGCCACACGTCCACTGCAGACAGTGTTTAAGGAGCTTTGGAGCTTCTTGGTTTACTGTAAAAGTATGAAAGAGTCCTCTTGGCCTGTCCCTGTGAATAGAACACAATTTCATTTAGGCCCTAACGTTAGATCTAGGTCTTGGGTTTGGGGTCTATTGTATTGACCAGTGAGTGTAACTAACGTTTAAGTGTACGTAGATATCTCCCCGAATTTTAACTGCTTGAATGGAGAATAAAGCTCATTGATTAATAATATGATTGAGTGATTGCAGCAGTATTTAAAGGACAAGTTCACCTTCATAAACATAAGGATTGAGAAAATGCAACAATATTAGTAGAACACATCAGTGAAAGTTTGAGGAAAATTGGACAATCGATGCAAAAGTTATGAATTTTTTAAATTTTTGTGTTGGAACTGCTGGATGAGGAGACTACTACAGCTTGTGAGTCATATGCGTACAACAGTATAAAGAAAATATAAAAGAAAATTCAACATATTTTCACTTTTTTCGCATAATAAAAGAGCAATTGACTTGCCTCTTTCTAAAGGCAGGGGGAATTATATTACCCATAACATTTATCGGTAACGAGTCAGGGGAATGTGTTCTTTTTTCAAAAGATGGAATTTTGTGAAATTCTCTTTATATTTTCCTTATATTGTTGTACGCATGTGACATCTAACTTATTCATACACTGCAGTAGTCTTCTCATCCAGCAGGTACTGCACAAAAACTTCAAAAATTCATAACTTTTGAATGGATTGTCTGATTTTCCTCAAACTTTCAATGATGTGTTCTACTAATATTGCTACATTCTCTCAATCCTTATGTTTATGAAGGTGAACTTGTCCTTTAATTGCTTGAACATATTGATGTTAGAGGAAAACCAAATAGCTCTAATCCGTTCCAAAGTTAGACTTAGAATTTTTAAATTTTTGATGCTGCCATAGCTGGATGAAAAGACTGATATCATACATGTAGACAACAATATAAAAAAGAATTTGAATTTAGACCCTACACCTTAATGAAAAGGCATACAATGTATGACTTATTGTATACCTCTTTCAGAAAACAGGGAATCTTATTATGTAATCTACCATGTGATTGTGTCGGTATGAAGAAAAAGGATGTGTATGGCAGGGGCCCTACTTACACACACACACACACACACACACACGCACGCACAAAAAAAAATATTATGTATATTTGAATTATCGTTCTGTTTTGCAAACTTGTCCAGTTGTGTCCTCTCATGTCAGCATGTTAGACTTCTCATCCAGTGATGGAAACACAAAAACTGGTTCTAGATTCATAGTTTTTTAACAGATTGTCCTATTTTCCTCAAACTCTCTTGATAAGTTTTTAAATATCAACCACATCCACATGCTGAAAAAATTGTGTTATGTGCAGACCCCCCTTTTTTTTCAACTTGAAGAAATGATGCAAACCCCCAGAGTGACAAGCTGAGTTATCCTGCCCTACTTTTCCATAACCTACTGTATATTTTTGCAGATTTAAAATCAAATGTTTGTTACACTACAGGCAGAACATGCACTCTCTCCCTGTCTACCATGCAAAGGCCGTTACTTTCTATCCATACATAAATTTGAGTTTTGTACAAATTGAAAGGCTCACCTACACTACACATTGCGATTGTATCCCTGGACACCAGGCAAAACCCTTGATGAAAATCGACCTGTCTTTACTTTGGGTAGCACCTGTCATTCAAGTACATTGTATTGCTGTAATGGAATCATCTAAACAACCACAGGTGTTATCTTTTGTGTGAGAAAAGCTACCAGTATAGTGTAGTCCTATAAGTTGTACATTTTGTTTGAATGTCTTGAATCCCAATTCTTCATTGTATAGAGTTAATTCTGTGAGGGTGCTTTAATATTGCATATTAGTGCTTTTCTGACATGAAATCTCACAATGCATGATGTCAATTTTGCCATGTCAGAGAAAACAAGTGACATATCATTTGCTTTAGAATAACTGACCCATTGACATGACCAAATAATTGTCATTTTAAACTTGAAGTTGAAGATGAAGTTAAAGCTACCTCATAATGTAGATTCACATTGTCCTTGGCAATTTCTTTCCAATTCAGGCAAAATGTTGGGATAGAATTATGTTAATGCATACAAACTGACCTGCAGTGTACGTGGATAGTAATAGTCCATCACCTCTTGTGTGACTTTGCTATGAAAGATACATTGTGCTTATATGTTGTTTTTATTCGTATGGTGATTCCTTTGCAAATATATATGCGTGATTTTTTGTCTGTCTTATAAGCAAAACTGTGCAGCTGTACAATTTGTGAAGAAGTGAATTCAAAGAAGCAATTACAGTGCCGCACATGATTGAGTATAAACAAGCTACTGTTCAGAAAAACAGCAAGAAATAAAAATATTTCCAGTCTGCCCTTTCATTTCCTACATTGTGTGAGACATAGGCTCATTTTTAACAGTTACGGTACTCTTTGACTTTGAATTGATAATTGTTATGACAGTCATCAATTTTCCATTTGTATTGCTGGTAGAGAATTCATTTATCCATGTACAGCTCTTGAGGGTAAAGGCTACTGTCTTTAAAAATCTACCACTGGTGACTAACCATAGAACTCAATCTTAAAAAGGCAAGTTTCATAGACATTAATGCCTTGAGTAAATCTACCACTATTGACTGCCATAAAAATCAACCTCAGAAGGCAGTTATAGACATTCTTCCTATTGAGACATGTATTCATCTCATGACATTGAACCTTCTTGCAACAAATTTCAGTAATATGATTTTGTTTGATTTATGGCGTAATATCATACTGATCCCATATGAGAGCTTGTATAACTTTATTCTGCAACTACTCAGATTACATATATTGAAAGATGTAGATTTTACTATTTGTAGTTGCTCAATCTCAACTATTATTCATAGGTTGCTGAATAAAAAGTTTTCAATTCTCCCATACTGATTGAAGGGTTGCAGAAAGCTCCACCCACATTAAGTTTGTAGAAAGTTGATTGGCTAGCTCAGTGCTCTGCAGGGTTGGGGGTGTGGCGAAGCCTGTTGCAGGATTGCAGTTCCATAACAATGGTTTGCCGTGTGCAGAATAATGAACACCACGATCGTAGACTTCTATGGTGCATGCATGGAGCTACAGTGATTTCTCACTACCATAATAGGCTACGTGTTGGCTTCTTGACGTCAGACTTACTAGAAGACAGAAGATTATTTGGACGCAATTCGGCCTGTGTGTATTTTGGAAGCACATGTAGTAAAGACAACATAAAGTGATTAACTTTTGACAGCTGAGATTGTTGTGTGAAATACATAAGCCGCAGACTGCTGAAAGGATAACATTTGTTGTTTGTTCTCAGGTGTGCCACTAGTACCTTCAGCGTTGCAGTTGAGGAAGAATATTGAAGCGTAATAGGAAGGACATAGAAGAGAGATTCAAGAGCTGGTGCTGCTACAGAATCCCGTACAGAAGGGTACTTTAGGGGGGTTGCCGCAGTGTGGAAACTTGGAAGAAAGACTGGGGATCACAGAGGCAGAATGAAGGCGCTTGGGTTGTTGGGAGTGTTATGTTTCCTCGTGGCAGCTGTCCACCCATCATTGCAGCAAGTTGGCAGGTGAGTAGGGCCACAAGTTTCTTGTCTATGTCAGTTTAAAAATGATTTGATGGAAGTATAAAGGAGAGTGTTAATTTGGGATCACAGTGTAATAGTTTTGATTATTAAGATGGGGGTGTTGTTTCTTGGCGTTGAATAAGAACAATATTCTGAGAAAGGCGTCATGTCTAGTTCATTGTGATGCTCTGTAGATACTTACTATGACTGTGCTTTTATACATGTAATCTATTATGTGAGCATGACAGTATGTAGTGTTTCTAATGCTGGAGTATTATCATCATTGTTTTTGAGAAAAACAAAAACACTCTCCACAATCCAAACTGGTATGAATATGAATTGCATTATTGTATGTAGCTGCACCCAGTAGAGAGATAGATCTGGAGAAAGAGATATATAGAGAAAGAAAATGTTCAAAATCATGCATAAACCTCTCAGAAAAAATGCTTTGGAAAGAATAGGAATGACAGTGAAGCCACAAGTCTAAAGATATTCAATGAAATTAGACACATGAAGAAAGTCAATACGCATTTGAAAGTTATACTAATTGATGATGGTACAGTTCTATATCTGTCAAAAATAAAAAGAACAACAAGCTCAAATGACCACCTTACCATAATGTCACTTGTGTTGTATTTTTCTTGAGTGCATCTTGACTTTAAAGTAATTGCACACACTAATTCAACCCTAGTTTGATTGATATTTCTTTTTCAAATTTTTGGAATGGAACATTTTTGTGTTTTTGATTCACCTTCTATGGGATCAAGGAAATGTATTTAGATGGGAAACCTAGTGACACTTTAGATAGTGCATGAAAGTATGAGGAGTCTTTAAACAAGTCATGCTTTAATAGCAGGCATGTTTGCCTGATTGATCTCCCTCAGTCCATCTTTAATGACGCATATGAAAGCCTATTAAAGTTTATTAATTTGATAAACATGCTACCTCCATGCACGTCAGATTTGTTCAGAGTTTTGATAATCTGTTGCTGTCATCGTGATCATTATGACTTTGTGTTTCTAAAGGAGGCCTTCTCCTTCCATTGTAGTTCCTATTTTTTGAGCACCTCCCTGATTATAGACAAAACCTGTGGGTTCTGTACAATTGGGCGAGTCCAGTGAGTACATTTATCACAACTTAGGGAAAGAAAATATGTTTTGTGCAACAGAATTAGAGTGGATATCACTGCCGAGGAAAACACTGAAATAATATGAATAATGGATGACTTGGTGTACAACTATCATGACAGTACATAGTGGAATATTTACACTGATTACACACATATCCCACAGAAAGGACGGAAGTGCTATTGTTCTTCAGAGATAAGCCATCATACAATAGGGAAAGAATTTGCCCTGGGGCTTTGAAACGGAATTATATCCCCCACAGGCATGAGGAAATCAATACAATTGATTTATAGCATTGCAGGTTTATTCGTGTGCATGTTGTATGCATCATGAATTAATGTTAAATACTTACATTAGTTACATGTCTGTCTCTTCAAGGGTCTCATTGATGCGAATTTTAGTATTATTCTGATTTTTTTTGTTTCAGTTTTAAAACCTATTGTAAAACAAGGTTTAAAACAGAATTAGTGTAAACTGGAATCTTCATTCAGTTTTTGAAGAATCTTCAGGTAGCATCTTCACTAGTTTGCTTTTCTAGCTCCACAAGAATTTCCAATGGCAAAAGTGGTATCATCTTTGATTTGGAAAGGAATCAAACGAATGAGTAAAACTAAGATGCATCATTAAATTCTATTCTTTGATTTTTTTTTTTGTTGATATCCTGTCTTTTGTATCAAAGCATAGATGTAGAGTGTAGCCCATCTTATTGCATTGGAGCCTAATTACTAAAAAGTAGTTGTTTGTTGCATGTTAAGAAGATGATATAATTTTCCCTCAGCTAGAAGACAGCATTGTTGGGTAAAATTTCTTGTTTTTACTGGTTAACTAGTATTCTCAACTTTTCTTGAAAGCCAACCTGTAGGATTTGATATCGATGACTACAGTAGGTAGACCTGAAGGTGAATACAACTGATATTGTTTCTTTCCTCATAGATTGAAATACAGAAATTAAAGGGAGATTGTAAAAAACAGTTACTCTTTTTTTTTTTGTCTGTAGTACCAGTAAATGCCTTTATTTCTCAAGCTGGAAATTAACACATGCTGTTGTTTATTCTCTTGGCTGAACATTTTGAAACCAGTTCATAAAAAAATGTGATGATTCACAGGATGAAAAATGAAACTTAATTGACAAAGGACTGGCTGACTGAACTTGACTGTTTAATGAAGTTATGACTTGTTTGAAAAATGTGTTTAAGATGTGTTCCCCTCTCTCATTTATGGTATATGGTCACACAAATGGATCATTTTTATTTTTTTTTCTAAATGTTCCCAGGGAGGAGCATGTCAAAGCAATAGAAGTATCTTTATCATTGAACAGCTCTTGCGACACTACTATATTCTACTCTTCCGACATGGCTGTATTCTACTCTGTTTTCTTCACTTTCTAGCCATGCTCACATTTCTGGTTTCTTAAGGGCTTTTTACACTTGTAAATTTTTGCTTAGCCCCAGACCAACGGTGGGGCTAAGGGGGGGGGGGGGGGCCTTAGCCCCACCGTTGGTACGGGACTATCCTTAGCCCACTTTCTGTTTACACTCGTTTTTGCCAAAGTGGGCTAGCCCCACCGATAGTACGGTACTATCTGGCCCTGCAAAATAGCAGGGGTTAGCACCGTAATTGCGGTGCTAGCACCGCAATTGCGGTGCCAAGCAAGTGAGTGTAAACAGAACGAAAAAATAATCCTGGGCTAAGCGACGGAGATGAAGTCCGACCCTCACTGACCAATCAGAAACGAGGTAATCAAGTGCTGCCGGTGCGTGCGTGTACGTGTACAGTACACAGCGTAATTATGAATATTCATGTGGTTTGGAAAGTCCGGGGCTAAGAAATACGAGTGTAAAAAGGTCAGTTTTCTCCTTAGCCCCGGACAAGAGATAGTACGGGACTAATTGGCGAGTGTAAAAAGCTGAAAAAATTGGTACGGGACTAACGATAGTCCTGGGTCAGAGAAAGTCCGGGGTTAAGAAACACAAGTGTAAAAAGCCCTTTTGTAAACTTGGTTTTTCATACTGCCTCCTATGTATGTTTCTATTATCAGCCGACCTCAATTGACCCTTGCCGTCTCCCCTCCATATGGAACAGATAGAGGGTTCACAGAGGGTGTCCTGGTAACCTTCTGTTTCTGGTTCCCACCAAGATCCACCTGTTTTCTCAGACTTGCTAACCGTTACCTTTTCATCATCTATTTGATTTTCTCTTTTATGGGGAATGTAGTGATTTCCACAGTTCAGCTTTCGCCTAAAATCACATCAATGCCAGTGGGAGGCACTTGAGATGTTCATTTATGGGAGGCAAATAACTGATCGAAGTCTGTGTGCATTTTCCTCCATTCTATGAAGGAGAGCGCTGCGTATTGTTTCAATCGAAAGGAAGCATTAAAACCTTTCTGTACACTATATGAAGTATAGAGAACTTTTACTGTAAATTT
Organism: Diadema antillarum; assembly: GCF_040938485.1. Taxonomy (NCBI): domain Eukaryota; kingdom Metazoa; phylum Echinodermata; class Echinoidea; order Diadematoida; family Diadematidae; genus Diadema; species Diadema antillarum. Next base: position 625,531 of record NW_027271997.1, read on the forward strand.
TAAGGGTTGTTTTTCAAGTGCTTTATGCAAAGGGTTATTTGCACCACAGAGCAGAGTTGCCATGAGCTGAACTCTTCATTTTGCTTGCTGATCATTGGCTGAACACTTTCACTTTTCGGTCAAGGAAGCAGAACTTTTAAATTGTGAAGGATTGAATTGAGCATTTTGATTAAAGCATATTTGGATTTGAAATAACGTAGAAGCCACTGTAAGTTTTTTTTTTTTCATAGTAAAGCAGGCAAATGAGGCTACATGTAACACGACAATAACAAAGTAAGAATATAAAGTATGAACTGTTAGCTATTAAAATGTGTTGTATAGGAGAGAATTATTCACAATATGCCAGTTGATATTCCTCTTGTATAGTTACAGTTTAAGGTCTGAAGCCAGAAGATTTCCTACAGAACAAATATAGATTCTAGGAATAACAGGGAGAGGAGCTAATAGATTGGACAAGTGAGGCTTCAGTCATAAAAGGTATCGGCAATATGCTTAAAATGTTTTGTTAACCTCATGGTTGAATCTGTATTGCATTTTCTGTGTTTGGCCTATTTGGTTTTATCTGTCCAAGTAGGCCTACCGACAGATTATCTCCCCCTAAATAAGTAAATAAAAGGGACAGTTACACCAGCTAGGTTGAGCTTTGTTCATACAGGATGAGTGATGATAGGCCTACATGGTAATATGGCTAGGACAGTTGATTTAACCTCGCCTCGAGCCATTCCATTGACCAACCTTTCCAATATTCTTCTCCTTTGTGTAACTAATACCCGGCTTTAGTTCAAGCAAGAAAGAGTTTGGAAAACTGAGTAAACGTTTTATTGCAGTGTGGTGTGCCTAAAGGCCTTTTTATTGGAGGATATACAATTGTAGTGCTTTTTGTCCCCCCCAAATGTCTAGTCTGTCTGTGTTCCCACCACTCCACAGAGCAGAACCAGTCCCACTGAGGAGGTACGAGGCGAGCATTGTATTGTGTTTCTCAATGGGGTACTTCTCATTCGCCTGCAACACTAGCTTGACGCAGCTAGAACAGTCTGTAGTCTGTGATTTGTGGACACTGACAGCATGGGGCACTCAGAAAATTGACTTTGCGGCGAATTTCAAAAGAATTCATTGAATTGTGGCTTTACAGTAAACTACAATCTGTCACTTCAGTGAGAAGTTATAGAAGTATTTCACTTTCTGAATAGATACAATAGATAGGAAATACTCCAATTGACAAAAACCTTGAAAGTTGATACCACCATATGAAGCTGGTATGCAAGTTCTTGTACTGCTAGGTTTCTTTCCTGTCTTTAGTACATATATAGCTATTCTGTTAAGGGCTTTTTACACTTGTAAATTTTTGCTTAGCCCCGGACCAACGGTGGGGCTAAGGGGGGGCCTTAGCCCCACCGTTGGTACGGGACTATCCTTAGCCCACTTTCTGTTTACACTCATTTTTGCCAAAGTGGGCTAGCCCCACCGATAGTACGGTACTATCTGGCCCTGCAAAATAGCAGGGGTTAGCACCGCAATTGCGGTGCCAAGCAAGTGAGTGTAAACAGAACGAAAAAATAATCCTGGGCTAAGCGAAGGAGGCGAAATCCGACCCTCACTGACCAATCAGAAACGAGGTAATCAAGTGCTGCCGGTGCGTGCGTGTACGTGTACAGTACACAGCGTAATTATGAATATTCATGTGGTTTGGAAAGTCCGGGGCTAAGAAATACGAGTGTAAAAAGGTCAGTTTTCTCCTTAGCCCCGGACAAGAGATAGTACGGGACTAATTGGCGAGTGTAAAAAGCTGAAAAAATTGGTACGGGACTAACGATAGTCCTGGTTCAGAGAAAGTCCGGGGTTAAGAAACACAAGTGTAAAAAGCCCTTAAGTGTAATTTGCTGAAGCAATAAGAATAGATTTTATAGTACAATGTATCTTTGAACTCTATTCTAGAATGGAATGTAAGAGCACTAGCAATACTGTTGAATGATAAAATCTTCTGAAACCTTTGTACTTTCAGGCCTTGAGTGAGATTTGGTCTAATTTTTCTGATTAAAAAAACAAACAAACATACAGAAGTATTTTCTCTTTTCAGTGCCCTGGAAAAATATTTGTAGACATGTGAAGCAAAATCCATCAGTTCAAGATAATGAACATTACTTCTACACTGTAGCTAGTTAAAGGCATCTACAGTAGTCCTTTGTAGATGAAAAAAAAGGTTGGGTAAATTACTCAGAAAAAAACCCAGAATGGCACTGTGACATAAAAAGGTTTGTTACATTTTAGAAATTGAGATACATTCTACCTTGAGACAAGTATGCTATAACTGTTTGTAAAAGCAAAAATCTCCGTGAATCATTCCTTGATGTTTACAAGTTATTGGGTTGTTCTTGTAGTTATTCAACACATTATTCAATGCAGCTTCAGCCAAGTTCAATATAATTCCTGCTTCCATGTTAATGATTCAGCAAAATCTTTCCTCACATTTTTCAACAACATCTGTGGAATTACCAATGTCATTTCATGGTATGTTGTTACAGTTACTCAGATTTGTGTGATTTTCCATTCCTACCTAAATACAGTGTAATACAAGTTTGAAGAGAAGAGTATCATACATGCATGACTGTGGTATTTGTATACCCAGTATTCTGTTCAGCTCAGTGATCAGTGAAGTGTGATCTTGTACTATTTGTCTGGATCAGCATGAATAGGTGCTTACTAATTACAGTAGCAAGCACAGATTTTATCTACCAAGTTTGCTTTGTAGTGTCCTCCAATGCCAATCCTGACAGATCTGACACAGTGTTCCCATGAGAAATACATGTACTTCTTTGCTTGCTGATCACTCCCATGTTATAATGTTTGGTTATATCCATCTTGCATGCTTCTTTGCACTTATCAAGACATTAGTCATTACTGTCTTTCTCTTGTATTTCATTGTGACATGGTATGAAGCATTATTACAACCACAACTTTTTGTTTCATGTGAAGCTCCTGTGAAGTGTTTTTCTGGCAAGAGACAAACTTAAAGGGGAATTCCAGTGCAGTTGAAAGTTAGTCTGAAAAGAAGAAGTAAAATTTTTGTAGCACAGGTATGAAAAATTCATCAAATTTGGATGAAAAATTCATAAAATTTGGATGAAAAATAAGGAAGTTAGGACATTTTGAAGTTTTGATATTTTTTTTTTTCAGAAAATAGTCAATATGAATGCAAATGGTGAAGTGATGATGTTATCCCCTCACAACTTTTCATATAGTTATCCCTTAATTTTTCATTCAGATGCTGTTATGCCCAAGTCTCAAATCCTGATTTTGTTCTGAAGTTATTCAACCAGGAATAATCATGTTTCACATTTCCTTCGTGTTTGCGCCTTGAGCACTCTACAGAATGGATTTGGTGCAATATTTCAATAACAGAAACATTTAATTTCGTCATTTTTTTTTGGCCATGGTCATTGGAAAATTGTGAGGTGATAACATCATCAGCTCACTCATTTGCATACAAACTGCAGAAATTAGTGAAACTTCATAATTTCATAACTTCCATAATTTCCGTCCGATTTTGATCTAATTTTCACTGTTGTACTCGTAAGATTTTACTCTTTCTTATCAGGCTAACTTACACTGTAAAACACGATATATTCGCGGCATGAAATTTGCGCAAATTGCCACTGGCATTCAATGCATATAGTGTAGGTAAGAACTTTCACATGCATTTTAATTTCCCGAATTTTGGCTAAAATGCACGCCAACATTCTTCGTTTTACAGTAATTGGACTGAAATTCATCTTTGAGATGTGAGACCAGTTGTAACTTTTAAGGCCATTAATATGTCGGGATGACCATATCTTTCTATGTACAGAAATGTTTTTTATTTCATTGCCATTGTTATTGTCATGAGTATTTCTTTTTATTGTGCAATGATGATGATTATTATTATCATCAACAGTATTAATAACACTTATTATTGGTGTTATGATTTCAATATTTAGTTAATATTACTATATCTCAGGTTTATCATTATTGATATTGATATTAATATTGATTTACAGTGTATTATGATTTTTTTTTATCCCCAAGAAAAGCCAAAAAAAAAGAAAGAAGAAGAACTAAAATAACTGGAGTATTGTATAACTACATTAAACTGATATTAGAATTGATAGCACGTGGCTTGTTCAGTCAATAGTTAGCTGCCTAACTGGATCTTCCAATGTGCACTTTGAATTCAGGAAGCATTCTGTAAAACACAATATTTTCGCGGCATGAAATTTTTGCGAATTGGAGCTGACAGCCTTTTTCATGGCATGAAATTTCGTGGGTTGCCTCTAACATTCAACGCATATATAGCGTAAACAAGAACTTTTGCGTGCATTTTAATTTCGCGAATCTTGGCTCTCGCGCAATTAAAATGCACGCAAACATTCCTTGTCTTACAGTATAGTGGAGTTCAATCAAATACTGAACCAAGATTTGCGAAGGTATCAAGCCGGCGCTGTTTAGCGATTGATATCTAAACAGACTTCGTGAAATCAGAGGCAGAGATGGATATAAGATTGATTATTTTCTGTCTCCGAAGAGTTTTTCAAGTATTTGATGCAAGCTAATCAAGCTACAATGTACCTGTCAGCAAATGATTTGGTACACTTTTATGGATTTTTTTTTTTTTTTTTTTTTTGGGTCGGGTAGAAGGTAGTGAAAGTAAAAAAAAAGAAAAAAAGAAGGAAAATGAAAGCACTGAAGCTCAGTGAAACAGTATGAAATCAGATACATGTGATTAAACAGTATGATTGCACTTGAGTACTGCTCTGTAAGGTACATTCTATTGGCATCTGGGTATTTGGTATTACTAGTGTGAATGGTCTGGTGATTCTTTTTCTTTAAATATAAGTTTACAGAGATTACAGTTTCTTTAGTGAAAGTGGCATAGCATCTTTTGTGATGTGTGACTTGATATAGGGTCTGCACTTTATTAGGGTATCTATAGTAATTGTATAGGGCCTACCTCTTGAGGGTTTGTCAAGGACAGATTATGTTTGTGTACCATCAAAATTACCAGGTACAATTCAGTTGTACCTGATAATTCTGATGGTACACAAACACAATCTGTAGAAAGGAATTGAATTGAATGACAAAGTCATCATGATCATGTCGTGGAAACTTGAGCATAATAAAGAAAACAATATTTTTTTTTTTACCATAGTATGCTTAATGAGAAATGTTTTATCACTTTTATTTGCCACTAAACTCATATTTTGGCAATAGCTTTTGCTGAACTTGGCTCAAATCAGAACTTTTAGAGGCCTGGTATGACTTCAACCAATGGTAGTCATACAGCATAAAGTCTATGAATATGTTAGAAGATACATTTTGACTTGTATTTTTTCCCCTTCCAGTATGATATGAAATGGACCTAATTTTGCTTCTGAGATACTGCTTCACAATATTGCACCTGCTATGAATGAGTTGATTCATAATAACTCATGACTGCTTGTGTATTATTTTTTTTTACCCCAGGGAGAAGATCGTCATCACGGCTCCTAATGTATTCAGGGTGGGGGTGAATGAGACGGTCACAGTGGCTGTGTTCAACACCAATGAAGACATCTCAGTGACGATTTACTTGGAGAAACGAGAACAGAGCTTAGCATGGCCATACTCGTCTTCAACCGTTACAGTAAGACATGGTGAGTCAGACTTTTTTAAAAATCAAATCATGACCAGCCAGTACATATAATGACTTTGACTCTTACTTTCAAATCACCCACACCATCAAAGAAATTGTATGGAAGCCTCTTTTATTTCCTTTTGCTATGAGTTGTTGTAATTTTGAAATAGATACCCAATAGTAGAGGAGCATCACCTTGTATGAGAAGTCTACAAGGTGCAGGGGTTAATGTAATATCAGAGCTATCAGATACCAGCTACAGTTGTAAGTGATGAAACCTAATGCAGGTTGCAGAGGGATTTGGCGGTTGCTTTTTGTGAAGACCCGATGTTCTGAAGAGAGCAAACTGTAGGAGAAGATGAAGGTCAATTGAATTTTGTGGAAGTAGGTCTGGGTTGCTGCTTCTTTGCCTTCTGCAAATCACACCGCAGAGAGAGGAGCACTTGGTAGCAGAGAGGATCCCTAGAGTAGATTGGAAAAATGTCAGAGGTGGGCATGGGCTCCCGCCTCACAGTTCTGGTAGGACAGCTCTCTGATATCAAATGGTGGCTTTTTCAAAAGTACTAGTTTCTACTGCAAACTCTGTATGACTCCATAAATTAGTATTTCATTCTTGAATGGCATGTAGGCATGAAGATGTTCTTCTGTAAATTTTATATTACTGGTCTCTAATATCAGTGATAATCATAGACTCCTCATTGTAAGTACACATTATTTCTGTTCTTCCTTTAATGCATGATTACCCTGTAGTCTGTTACCACCAAAATATTAAACAAAACAAGCAAGCTTTAGCAATAAAAGAGCAGAGCAACGTTTACCCATGCATTAGTTTATTTGACAGTATTACACTTTTCAAGGCATAATGTAATTGAAGTTGCATTGAAAATGAGTATTTAAATTCTGTTGAGAGAGTGTTCTGATTAAAGTAGCAACAAGAAGAAGCCAAAGGTTAGCTAAAAAAAAAATGAGTGAAAGCTGATGAATTATGAATTATGAAAGTCAGGACCAGTTGAATATATTATAATCCAGTAAGTTGCCGGAGCATAGCTAAAAAAGGGAAGAAATATTCCATATAACTTGTGAAATCTATAGGGCCTACACATTTGTACATAACAAAATGAATGACTAAATTTTGAAATGTAATTCAGTATCATCAAGAAATTGGTCTTTCAATTTTAGTGTAAAGCAAACTTTTTATTTGATAAACATCAGTGCAGAGAGTGATGGGCCTTGTATTCATTCAATGGTATTAAAACACTTCATATTTTTATGAAATCATAAGGCTAATCTCTCATGTGGCTGCTCTGAGGATCCCCCCTCCCTCTCAAATGTTTGAGGATTATTAAGTACACTCTTGAAGAATATTGAAAGAATAACTTGCTCGATTTTAAGACTAAAGTCTTGCCTTTTGGCACGTAGATTTGTCAAATTCCATGGCTGCCTCGCAAAAGGTCATTTTGGTTAACCCAGCCTAGTAACAGAGAATTCTGCGTAGAATTGTGTCTGCGCAAAAATCACAGGGCCAAATCACAAAAATAAACATTTTTCGGCATGTTTTAAATTGAATTACATTTTGCCAATGACGTCAATTGGTGTGAGGACTCTGGGAAACTAGGAACTTCTGGAGGCTAGCTGAATTTCTGAAGTTCTCCAAGAGTGATTCACATTTCCCCTGAAACAAGAATGATTTTTATACCCATGATTTTTCGTATCCTTCTCCAAAACTAGATAATTGTACTTGAGACCTATTTGCATGTAAGGTCTCAGTGATGACATCTAAATTTGGGTAATGGTGAGTGTCCCTTTTTTTTTCTTTTTTTTTGAGATTGAGTTCATGACTTTTTGTTCAGTTAGCACTGTACAATTCCAAATTTGCTTTATTTCCAATTGATGATTTTTTCCTTTCATTTTTTTATTTTGTTTGTGAAAAGTTGTTACTTGTCTGTTATTATGAGACATAATTTAATGTTGATCATCCTCAATGAGTTGGAAGATTAGATATTTAGTTCTGTGTAAAGTTCAAATATGATCAGAATTGAAAGAAATTACCTGTGTATTTTGATATCCAACAAATATTACTGAATATGTTTGTGTGTGTGTATGCATGCATCACTGTGTACGGGAGCCTGCAGGGCATATTTTTCATGATGCAAATTATACATTTTTGATAGGGATAGAAAATACAATGTAGCATGTTTAATGAGTTTTCTTGTATTCAGTAATATAATGGTAATGTCTTCTTGCTGAAAGATGGAAAAGATGAATATCATCTTTTTAAATGGGATACAATTATCATAAATCTAGTATATTCATGGGGGGGGGGGGGTGGTATCTTCACTGTATCCAGCAGATCTGATCTTTTGAAAGACCCCCTGTCTCCCTGTGCAAATTGGGACTACTCCTTTCTTAGAAACCCTCTTGAATAAATTTGGTTCTATTTACGTTGTTTTGATCTGATTTGTGTGCTTAAACTCCTCGATTTGGTAAAATATATCTTCAGCAGTTTTAGGTTTTGGAATGTGAGCCCCCTACCCCCCCCCCCCCCAAAAAAAAAAAAAAAAAAAAAAATCCCCCAAAACTAGGGGAAAAGAGTTTGCCTATTGGAGTATGTGATTGTGAGTGATGCATGTACTGGATGTTAAGTATCAAAACATCAAATACAAAAGAGTTTACTGCATCATGTTGATTCTTTATTGGTTTTTGCTTATTCTTCTCCTACCCCCAAGGATCACCGGTAACAACCACAGTCAAGGTGGAGCCGGAGCACATGCCTGCCCAGCAGGAGAATGGCGAGCAGTACGTCTACTTGGTGGCAAGATCCACGGATCTCAACAACTTCCAGGAGGAGAAGCAGATCCTTGTAAGCTCCAGGGCCGGATACCTTCTGGTGCAGACGGACAAGCCAATCTATACCCCAAACCAAGAAGGTTAGAAATCTCCACCTATTGATGCAGAATGGAAGAAAAGGAAGCTCTGTTGTAGTCACTATGGGACCACCAATAAGGAGAAAGCTATGTGCCCACTGTATGCAAGTGCTATGGATTAAAATCCTTCATTGAAATCTTTCAACAAGAGTAGTGGTCCCCTTAGAAGTGAAGAAAGGTTTTTTTTTTTAAATTTTTTTATTTACCCTGAGTGCTGCAATTGTATATTTACCTATTCACCCATCTAATTTACCCTTTAAAGTATATAATGTCAAGTAGTTTCCTTATTCAAGGCCACTTGAAAAAAACAACAACTCAGTGTCGACAAAGAAATGAAGATATCTGCAGGAAGAAAAAAAAAATACCGGTACATTGAACAAATTGCCATTCACCAGAACATGCCTTACCCATTGAGGACGGGCGGATTTTGCTACAACACATGAATTATTTCCCATAGACACTTGCCCAAGTATACTCGGACTCGTCCTTAGCGGGTTGAAAGTGGCTTCTATGAACTTTTACTGTGTGGGAAATGCATTCAGAATTTGAAAATATCTGTTACCAAAATGGGTGGCCCAGGAAGATTTGCACTGTACTTTGACACAGCACAGGCACAATACCTTTCTATCCCCACCTGACTGTGGTCCAGCCCATCTCCTTTTCAGATTGACATCACCTTCTGAAAAGTGTGGAAATATGTTAAATGATTTATTATGGCAAGTAGGATCGCAATGGTGAAATGTTGTTTTTGAGTTTTGTCAATCTCCATGAATTGTTTTTATGGTGGTACTGTCCCTGAAAAAGAAAACAGCAACAACAAAAACAAAATATATAGAGGAGGCAGGGATAGATGAATAAAGAGAGAGAGAAAAAAAGATTAGCAGAGAAAGGAATGATTTTCTAAGCATAAAGGGTATTATAGCAGTGGGGAAATCCAACATCTGCCCTGTCAGGGTCGTGGGGTCAAACACAGTTGTTAAGGTGCAGATGTGCAGAGCAAGTGTATGTGAACACCGGTTGGCTGACAGGAAGAATGTGTACCTGTCCCTGTTTTGAAAGGTAATGTAATAGATGCCAACATAAGATTGGAGGTGCTTGATACAGTAGTCTGCAGGGGAAAGTCCCCTGTGAAATTCTGCAAAATCCAGAATGCATCAAGATAGCAAGATGTAGCAAGAAAAACACAGGAAGTATTCTTTGTTAGGTTAAGATATTACAAAATATTAGTTTTCAGTGGAGCAAGGATTTGTTCAAACAGTCTTCTGACTACTCACCTAGGTGAACCAAACGTTCTCTTGTTAGTCGCCAGCTGATAAAAAAACTTTTACTTTTACAAAGTATAACGTCTTGGGACATGGAGGAAAGACATTCTTTCAGACTGTTAGATAAATATTTGTTCCCACATCCCAGAGGTAAGGTGTTTGTGCCATGTCTCTTGCCTGCCTCATGAGAGGCATAGACTGGCTCAAAGCCAACTCTAAGGAACCCCAGACTGCATCCTCCCTGGTGGAAAGTATGTGCTTTGTGAAAACTGTTCTAAAGTGTACAAGTGTTTCTAGATACATTTGTTCATATAATTTGAAATATCCAATATGTCCTTTAAATGGCATTAAGTAGGGAAAAAATGTGTGAAAGAGGAAAGAGATCAAGTGCATTTCACTTTCTGATGAATGCACCCCCTCACTGTGATGATATTGTGGTAAAAAATAAAATGTATGCAATCCTAATTCTTTGTGGTCATACATGGAAACCAGACTGAACATACAAGTACCAACCGGACACGGGACCAGATCAGTTTCCCACATTATGTGGTAGCTTTGGACTAATATGAGGGTGACCCAGTTTGGTGCGTCATGTTGCCGGCTACCTTGACTCCAGGATTCTGGTTGTTTCCAGTCATGTGATTTGGATGGGAAGGGTGTTCATTGGTTGAATGAATGGGAGCGGGTGTTATGGTATGGTAGTGTTAACTGATTGGTTGAGATGAGAAGAATGAGAATGGGGTTCACTAATGCATGATGATGATGATGATTGTGATTGCAGCAACAAATTTGTGAACAAAGAAAGTTACTTTTAAAAAAGTCATCTGTATACACATAGGAGAATAGAGTTGAAGCAACACAATTTTTAGTTTATGAAAGGTCTAATGTTCACATGTGAAATTATTGGCTGCGGTGCGGTGTATTTCGTTTAAAAGTGCAAGTTTTTGGAAATTTTACATACGATCTGTATTTGAACGTTGCGTGAGCGTTTCCGTGAATGCAATGTAACCAAAGACTCAATAATGCCCTCCAGTGCATTCTTTCCGTGGAATATACTCAAGTGTGGTCTGAGAGTCTTTGTATATCCATTGTTAGATTAGCAAGCGAATATGCAGTGGTTGAATTAAGTACCGGTAATCTTGCTGGTGAGGGGGAGATTTGAATTCAAAAGCCATGCTTTTGTGTGCCTGCCAACAAGCCAGATTGGTCCGACTGTTCCACTGGTTACTGGTATTAAGTTTAAAGGCACCTGAAATATTGAAGGAAGAGGGGGTGGGATTTAGTTTAGTTGGAAAGGACAATCATCCTTAAAAAAACAACCCGACATTAGTCCATGATTGTATGATACCATTCACACTTGTATATGATGAGTATGATTATATGGTATGCATGAAGAGCAAACTTATACAAGACCTCTTCAGCAGTTTACATCTGAAGTTTTACTGTCAGTTCATTTGTTCTCGTTGTTGCCATGGCAATACATGGACTTTTGATAGCTAGTTGGAAACTGCTCAAGAAATGTTTGTATCCTCATGCTATTTGTGAAGTGAACTTTGATTGATGGAGAAGACCAAATGGGATTAGTGCAAATGGGATTATACCAAGCTGGATTATAACCAAGTGGAATTAGAACCAAGTGGTGTTAAACCACAAGACCATAGGGGTTTATTGAGAGGAATGCTCCTAGGAAGCATCTCCCAGTGTGGATTTGTTGATCCCTTCACGAATGTTAGGTGTCAAGCAGCCTTATTTTTTCATTGTGATTGGGTCCATGTCACTGTGACCCTGTAGACAAGAATGCAAGTGTGATGGGATTTGGTCTGATAAACACATTGAAAAGGGGGATTAAAAGCCGCCGAGGAAATGCAGAGTGATGAGGCTACAGCAGGGCCATGTTTCAGGAATGCATGGTCACTCCTTTTTACTGTTTCATATTGTATTCCATTGTAAAATGGTCATGCCTGCATGGTTTGCCGGTTTTCACATCACAACAGAGCTCTGTGTTGTCAAGGTATGATATCCCAGGAAAAGTTGACAGTGTCGTGACAGATGCATCTATCTACTGTTATGACACTTTGATACTTCCTAGACGCTGTAGTATATTCCATCTGAATTAGTAATAATAAATGACATTTATATAGCACTTGATACAAAGGTTTTTCAGCACTTGTAAAGATGTAAAAAAAGCACATTTATATTGTCTAAAGATATATATTGAAATTAACACAAAAGATACTTCAGTCATTCATTGAAGGTCCAATGTTTGACCGAACTGGTTGATGACATTGGATCTACACCAGTGTGATTTCAAATGATTAGAAAGTGTGTAATTGCAATTTGATTGTAACCACTCTTGAATAATGTTAAAGTTTTATAGACACAGTATGAAAGTTCAGGTGACATTTTGTTTAGGTCTATGTGACTCAAAAAGTTTAGTTTGATAGTGCAAGCATATTGCATGTGAAATTTTTGTAAACACTTCTTGAATGACATTTGAAGTCTTGTAGGTGATATTTTGTGTACGTGACTCCAGAAGTTTATTTTGATAGTAAACTTGTTATTTCTGTAAGACTGCCTGGGCTGACCCCTTGACTCTGACAAATTAGTGATTTAGTGCCCATCCTAGTTCTGTGTCACTACTCCAGTTTTGCATGAAGGTATAAACAAGTCTAGTATCCTCTCTCCACTGGACATTTTCATAATGGCAAACGGGAAGTAAGTATACAAGTGTATCAATTACACAGAATCCAGTGACTAGTTTACTGACCGTTCTGATGATCACATGATGATCTTGTTGTTTTGTGGGAGACAACTTTATCTGAGGCTTGTGGTGATGAGTTAAAGGGACTCAAGAATTATTATCCATAAGGGATCTTTCATCTGGGCTCAGGTCCACTTTGCGACTTTCTGTGACTTTTCTATGCTGAAGCAAATGCAGCGTGCACTGAATAATTGCTTAGTCCCTTTACTCTTTGAAGCTGGATACTACACAGAGCCCTGGTTAACATTACAAACAGTAGTATAAAATGTAGTAGTGTTTCACAATTGAGACATTTCTGCTAAAGTAGTAGTGGTGGTAACAGTATTTCTTCTCTATTCATGATGTCTTTTTTCTTTCCAGTGACCTGAATTTTCTAAACTAAAAGTAACTGCACTTTCTGCAGCAATCACCTATATAAAAAATTGACCCATGACCCAAGCAACCCCCCATCCCACTTACAAACATTCTGCAGCCCCTGTTCCCCCTTGTACATTAGAAGGTGAAAACATGACTAGATTCAAATCTGCTTCAAATCAGCATGAAAACTGGAAGTAGGTTTGTACTTTTGACCCTAGCGGTAAATTTAGCTTGGAGTAACTTCAACACTAGAAGCACTAGGGGAGAGGAGAGAGTAAACCTTCACTTTGGCCATAGGGTCAATAATGCCTTAGAACTGTATGTGCCTCCTTCTAAACCTTGGATCCGGATGTCATGATTAAAATCACTACCCAAAACTGATTACTTGGTATTTTTGTCACAACAGACCTATTCTGAAAATTCATTTTGAATCCTTTCAAAACCTCTCTGAGTAATATTCGTAATAGGAGCGACAAACAAACAAAAATCACTGGCAACAGTAAGTTAAAGTAACATCCATTGCAGAGGCAATTACAACTGCAATACTTATCGGGTATACAAAGGAATGAAAAGTATTCCAATAAGCACATTATAAAGTGTAGTTTGCAAATGTGAGAGAGATTCAGTGATGAAAAGGCAGGGAAATCAATGGATAGATAGATGGATAAATTAAAGGAAAAAGAGAAGGAGAGATAGAGCGGAAGAGAGAGGAAGGAAGCAGTTGGGGTATTATTATTACCTTTTATTTTTAATACTTCCTCTTTGTGTTTACATGAGGAAGTGATAAAGCTTGTATTCCGGTGACCATTCAGACATGGCAGGGAGCTTGCGTCTACTCTTTCTGTTCCTCACCGGTTCAGGTTACAAAAATTATTGCTGACTGTGTCACAGAAATTAGCAAATGTGTCGTGTGTTTGTCTATCTTGAATATGGCTAACGGTATCCAGCATAAGTATTGAGTACACTGCTTAGTTTATCCTTTAAACTGTAATTTCTGGTACTTCACACCATTCATTTTTATGGAAAATATGAATGATATGTCAGTTGGTGCATTGCTGTTTGTGAAAGCTCATAAAATGAACAGTGTGAATCCACTGCTTTTGCTGCATATCACTCTGACCATCAAGAATTGGCCTTCAAGAGTTGACCATCAAGGAGTAGTCCACTTTGATATCAGGAGGTAAACAGGATATATGGTCACTGTTGTTAGCATGTGGTATGGTGATATAGTATGTATGTATGTATGTATGTATATGAAGATACTATCAACAATCTTATTCAGCCCCTGGCAATTGTGTGTGCATGGTCAGTACTTTGAAACAAGTCAACATAACTGGGTACGATCAAATTGTACATTTAAGCCTAAGATTTTAATGTGTAGACTTGACACATACTGATTTTTTTTTTCATCAATGCCAGCTGAAGGAATAGGCTATTTTATATATAAGTATTTAAATTCACCCTTGTTTTCGTGGTTATTTTTTTTTCTATTGTGCTGTCTTCCCTCTTGATTTCCTCACACTTTTGCCCCATCTTCTTTTCAGCTCTGTGCATATAGTAGGCATCTCGCTTTTCTACTTCATGCTCTAGTCACTCTTTCTGTTTGATCTGTCTGTCCATTTCTCCCTCTGACATTTGTTCACATTATAATCTCCCTTTTGTCTTTTCCCATTTTCCATTTCTTCCTCCCACTATGTAAATGCAAGCACACACATTATCCAGCTAGAAAGCCTCCTACTCTCTCTCCCTTTTATCCCAGTCACATGACTCCTTCCCCACTTTCCCCCTCACTCTCTTGTCTGTCATGGGCCTCACTGCCTGCCTCTCGGCCTGCCTCTGTGCCTACCCTCTGTCCCTGTTCCGAAAATTATGTCTTATGTATCGTCCGACAGGACCACATGATTGGTGTGGGAGATGGTGATGTCACAGGTGCGTAAATGTTCGGCCTGCCTGGCAGTGGAGCACGATTCCTGTGCCTCCCTCTTAGCTGCACAACATCAACATTCTGTAGCCCCACAGTCCTCCTTTGTTGCTGGTTAAGGGGCACATCTCCCAATCTCCTGTGTTTAGTTCATATGGTTGAAGTGCTCTCACTGTCAAGGTCGTGACCCCATAGTGGAATATCTGCTGATGACTGGGTGGTATTTCATCACTAACTTAGTAGTATATACCATGTATCAGTCACTCTCCATCCCTTTCTCTTTCTTATTACAGGCCTACAAGGCATTTCCTCATGAATCAGAGAGTATAATGTAGATTTTGTTTTTGTTTTTGATGTGGAAAGCTACAAAATGTATATAGGGTGCTCCCTCAAAGTGGCATTGTATGGTTTGCGTTACTGCACAAAACATATAAATTTACTAATGATGATGATTATAGCTTCCCACTCCTTCATGTTATGTGCCAATGACTATTATAGTGGAGGAAATTACATTTTTTTCACACCCAATTACTCACCTACTTAAAACAAAGCAAGGCTCAGTCACAAATTCCACTGATATTCATTGAAGCAGGTACTTTTACTACTAATACACCTGATTACACATAAAAGGGTGTTCAGTACTTGTGATAATAATAGTACTAATAAAAAAAAGAAAGCAACGTATAGAGTGCTCTTGAATGTGTGTAGTTCATTTTTTTTTTGTGTGTGTGTGTATGGAACTCACTACTTTACCTCAGTTATCATTTTTCTCCTGTTTTCATGTCATGATATTTAGGGATACTCAAGTAAAGACAAAGTGAAACATAATGAAAATAGATCTTTGCATTCCATGTTGTCTGTGGCATAATGTTACAGTGTATCAATCTCTGCCGTTGACTTTCATTTTCATTTTCAAAGAAATAAGATTATAAACACTTTAAAGAGGAAAAGTAGTGAGGATGATACATTGATTTATGTTATGCACATCATGTTAAAAGAAGACAAAGTAACCCGGTAGGTGATTTCATTTCTTTGGCATGGATAGTACCAGTGGTAATACATTACAGCATTTTCACAGGGATAAGGAAAAATTGTTGTGAAGGACCTTGGATAGAATTCTTTGTACAGACCATTGTAATCTATTTAGCAGAGATCCACGTGTCGTTGGTCTGAAGTTATTACATTGAAAGCAAAGTATTCATGTTTCTTTTTTGTCTTGTTGTTCATGGTTACATTTGTACATGTGGGCATGACAAATGCTACTAGTGTGAACATGACAAATGCTTCCAGTGTGAACATATTGTAAATTCTCACTATGTGATGCCTCCCAACATTCATAGGGGATGGTTGCATTGTCTTCCTTCCCTAAATTTAATTTCCAGAATCTGGGTGCCGACTTACCCTGTGACCTCTTAATTCATATATTATGTCCATTGGGATTCTTTTCCTCAAACCCTCCCCTCCCCTACTTTGTTTCCTGTAGATTTTTACACTCCGCTTAACTCATTCAGGACCAGAAACCTCCTATAAGTTGTAATTTGTGTAAAGTTCAATTGTGTCTGTATTCTGGCATTATATATTTACCTAGAATCTTTGTCAATGTTTATATTTCTTTGTCCAGCAATGAAGAGATTGATTAATTAATTCCATTGGATCAGTATTTCAAGGTATAACTGGATATTACAAAAATTAAGAATCTTGTTATGGCTTGGGAGATTAGTCTGTTTTCTAGTTGTTATGGTTTATATGGCGGAGTCTGTGATCAAACCTTTAAAGTTTGACAGGAAAAGCATGTGACGAACAATGCCTTTTTCTCTGTTTGTCATTCCAGTGAAAATACGTGTGGTGGCAGTTGACCAAGAAATGAGGCCTTCTTCTGAGCTGGTAAGTCTGGAAAAATGTTTTGATAGTGATGAAACTGCAATTGTAGTAGAGGGCTCAAGAAGAACATGTCACTACAATTTTGTTTGTCCTCTCACAAAGTGCATTTTTCCTTTCGCAGGGAGATTGGATTGACATGATGCACCAACAACAGCATTATAGCATGCTACTCTTTTGTCAATGGTAGTGGTGGTGTTACCAAGCTGGAAGGGGAGTGGTTTTAGCCGCCAGATAGCCAGAGAATGTTTTTTTTTTTTTTTTTATAGTTTTTTTTTAATTTTTTTTTTTTTTTTGGGGGGGGGGCATGAAGTCATGTTGAAGCACAAACAGGATAAGATTTTATCTGTACAATTATGTCAGAATATTCTTGCTGTCAATTGTGAAAGGTTTGCATTTACATCTGTTCTCAAAGCAAAAGTAAAAAAAAAGTTGCAATATGATGAAATTTTGATGTGGCTAGAAACCACTGTCTTGATTCACAGAAATGTGACAAATTATGCCACTGAAGGGGAAGAAGTGGGATTGTCCCCAACATGTTGAGCATGGTCTGTGGTAGCAGGTGCATTGTAAGTTGATCTTTAGATTAATGTGCAAATCTGTTTCTGGGCACAGACATAAGAGTTATACAGTTTGTGGGTACCACTGGAGTACCATTACTGTAACTTGTATTCAGAACATTTATTTACCGGTAGTCATATTCACTCAAATTTTGCAAAGCAGGATTTGTAGAAGGGACTAATTGCAAACTGTATCCTTACAGTAATATTCTAACGTAATCGTAATTCTATTGATCAGGAATTTCAAGTAAAAAAAACCCTTTTGTGTATATCAATATGTATGCAACAATATGCAAAAAGACAAAAGAAAAAGAAGAAAAATAGTTAAAATCTCAGTAAAACTGAGGGAAATTAGGATAGAATATTTCAAGTTTTTGTTAATTTCAAGTCCCCCACTTTCTGGATGTCAATTCATCGACAATATTTGATGTTACAGTAATGTAACTATCCAGAATATGTCAAAATGAGTACCAATGTAAGTATGTGAATTTCCCCATTTCCACGTGAAGTATACCTTCACTTACTAATTCACTGGACAAAAAGGTAAAAATTTCCAATCTGAATCTGAAAATGCAAATTGGGACTTGTAAACTTTTCTTTTTAATTCATTAGAATCATTCTGTTTGTATGGTTTGTGATGTACATGTATGTTTGTCCATTCCTGTACATTGCCCATTATCTTTTACACTGATCTTGAAGTGATTAAGTAAAACTTTGTTGAAATATTTGACAATTTTACAGGCCTTTGAGGCATTCAAGAGCTTCACTGTGTTGATTGTCTCTAACTGGTTGAATAGGTCATTCATTATTCTTGGGACTAAAGAGTCTGTGGAATAATTTGCATTTTTCTGGTGATGTTTGTAACTTTTAACAATTGCCAGTTGATGTGTTTTATATTCTTAAAAAAAATGAAAAAAGCCTTCATGCACTAGTATCCAACTATGATAAAATATGTACTGAATTGTAGGAGAGTGAATGGATTAAAGGGAACTTAGGTGAGCATCAATGCTAACCCAGTCAGTCAATTAAGGCTTTGGAAAAGAATTCAATCTTTCCATTCTGTTTCTGTTCCAGCTTCAGTAAGGTCATTGATTTTGTCCGAGAATAATTCACTCATGTGTGCCACAGCACTGAGTTCATAAGGGGTGATAATATTCTGGAATGCAATATTTTGAGTGGAGAAGAACTTGTAGGTTATCTGTCAAGCATAGTCGATGTGAATTTAGTTTTTGATGAAAATAAATGAGAAATTGTGGAGCAATACCTGATAAACCGTAGTACAAATGTAGCTTTGGAGATGATTTTTGATAGTGTAAATTCATTTACCATTACCGCAAGTGTCCAAATAATAAATATATGTCAGACAAATATCATAAACTTCACCAGAGAATAGTTGAATAGAGATTGCTCTTGAAATTTTACATTAGTACTATTTGGGGCTCTAGGGCTTATTTTATTATTATCTTTTTTTTTTGTCTAGTTGCATTTGGTTTAATAAATGTGTAGAAAATGTTGTAGAAGAATCTTGTTTGAGATGGCTTTTGCATGAGAAGAATGTTCAGTAGAATGTTCAGTCTTGCATATCAATTGTTGTCAATTTTAAACTGTAGTGATCTTCTCCTTGAGTTACATGCAAGTTGCTCACTGCTGATAGATGGAGTCAACTGTGCTCGAAAGGAGCCCAGACAGCGTGGGGGGCTGTGTCGCGCAATGTCTGCTCGTAGCATTGAGAGTCAGTCAACCAGGCGAGCGTCTTGGCTTTTCAGCGCAGCTTCACTGGCGGCAACAATCTCCCGTTTGCCTCCATGAAGGATGCCATCCAAACATAGTTACCTGCAGCTGTGGAACTCCTGTTTGTGCTCTGGGGCATGTCTAAGTCAGGACATACAATGCACATAATATCTGTGTGTCCCTCTGCCATGGTCTCAGGTGCCCCCGAAATGTGGATTAACCTGTCATCTCTATGCAGTGTGTCACCTCAACATGCTCGTTAAAATCGGTCTAGTCATTGGAACAAGAAGAGGGGTGGGGGGGGGGGGGGGGGAGTGGGGAGAGGCATGTGAGAAAAGTTCTATCAACTCAAACAAGTGTTTTCCTGAGCTCTCTCCTCTCTCTCTAGCAAAGATATGGGAAAAGTCAATGAATTAGTAGGGGTGCTCATTAGTGACTTGAAGGCTATGTATGTTGACAACATGTATAATGTAATGAGTAAGAGCTGCTCCGAAAGGGTGTCATATTTCTCTGGAGTGTGACTGAGTAGTTGTGGAGGAGCAACTGTGTCCACTCAAAGACTAGAAATTAATGTCTGGGATATCCTATGCCATGGTCCTACTCGTTGAGTTCATCAAAGGTGCAGACTTGGTGCGGAGCGTCATGAATGCCTGTCAGTGCATGCATGCTGACTTCTGTCGAGCAGAGTGCCGGTGGGTCCGCGGAGTTGGGGAAATAAGCACCAGTGGTCCATTGATGACTGTGTGATGAAAGTGCAAGCATGTATGATCATATGCCCCTGTCATGTCTCTGTTTAGAAAGCTGTGATCACAGGCTTTTTTTCATTCCCGGGGGCCTACAGACTGTTGCCACTACTCTGCCACAGTTGCTGAAATTTGTGGAGGCAATTGTGCACACTGGATTCATTTGCGCAGTAAAATGTAGGCCTATATTTTGTCATGACCCCACTCATTCCGTATGATTAGTTTCAAGTAAAATGTTTTTGAAGACCATGGCCCCATTTTATCAAAAGATAGATCGATTGTAAATTCCCTTACCACACAGGCTGGCATAGGCAAATATGATAGAATCAATCATATAATCAATCATAACTCTGCATTAAACAGGGCTCATACATATGTTTTGAATCAAAGATGATGGATGTTTAGATGTAGGCCTGAATATAAGAGCCTGTATTTCTGTTCAACTTTGCCCATTAAAGATGTAGTTCAGATTATTGTTTCTCGTAGGCAAAGACACAGGATTGCATGTGATGACCAATTTAGAGCTAGTGTGTGGACATGGATGAAACATTACTTGTTGAAATGCAACTTAAATTTCCTTTTGGTTCGGGGGGTGGGGAGTGCAGTAACTGTGGTTGTCACCCAATATAGATCTGTCTATACTTGTTCTGCTTTTCTCTTTTCTATAGAATTCCAAGACAATCCTTTGAACAACTTCGAACAAAAGAGATTAGGCACAGTCTCTGCTTTTTCATATCACACATGCTTTTTTGCGTGTTTCTGTGTGATGTGGAGGATAACTTTAGGTATTGGCAGTCTCATGTTTTGCCACATGAGATAGCATGCTGTGACAGACTTAGTCACAAAAGATATGCAAACCTGGAAAATTCCAGCTATAACAAAAACCCAATATGCTGCATCCATTTTTTTCTTAATGGCATTGTGGGCTCCCTGTTATCAGGTTCTCATTATGATGAACCTGAATGTTGACCCAAGCATCGTAAACCCAATTAGATTAGTAAGACTCCATGTAACCTAATTCTCCCCAACTGTTGTGTCCTTGACACTATTTCTCTGGACTTGTGCTGTACTTGATGTTGAGGTATCCTACTACTTTCCAGTCACACAGTAGAAGCATATAGGGGCCTAGGTCCATGGTAGAAGCTTGGCTTGTGATTCAGACTTTGTAGGTACATGCATGTACCTGTACATGATTGTGAAAAATTCTCACACCTGGGCCCCGTTGCTAGAAACTTTGTGTTTAAACGCAACTTGCAACTGATTGTCACTGGCCAATCAAAATCATTGTTGCATGCATGTCTTCTTAATAGAGCACACCCTGAGCCAATCAGAATGGTTGTTTCAAAATTAGCAATTATTTGCAATTGATTGCAACTTTCTTGCAACGGGGCCCAGGTAGTGTGGGAATACCATGCAGTGGGAAGTCTGGCCTGGCTCAGAAATATTAGAGAATCCCTGTTCCAAATTGTGTCTGTTCAACTTTATCACTGATCTCAACATACAGGTGTAAGTACATACACAGCTGAAGAATCTCCTCTAAAGTTGAACATTGAATAACAATGAGCATACGCTTTGATGCACATAGTTCTCTGATGGGCAGTTCTATTCTAGCAGGGCTGTACTAGTTGTGGTTCTTAAAAGGACCCCGATGGGCAGTGAATGAAGGTGGATTCAATTTTCAGTATTGCCAATGGGCAGAAAACTTCAGTGCATGCTGAAGCGCCCTGTCACAGATGCACTGTTGGATTCCTTGGGAGCATTGTCACTTCTGGTTGTTTTGTGCATTTCTCAGTTCCCATGCGATTCTGTGCAGTTTTTGTCTGCTTTTCTTTCATTGCTCCTTTTTTCTTCGGTCAAAATCAAGCCATTAAAAAATAAAAGAAGAGTTCAAAACTTTTAATTTTTCAGATTTGCGGTCACTAGAGTCATGGTTCGCTACTGCAAGGCTTCAATGTGATGGTCACATGATGGAAAGAAAAGAAATCTTCAACAAAAAAATACCCCCTGATTAAAGACAGAATGTGACCTGAATGCTTTTGCAGCCGAAACGGGATGCAACTTTGTCCTTTGAGAGCTACTCCATAATGCATCTAAAATGCTGCTTGCTGCACGGCACCCAGGAATTGGTGATATGTGTACCAAGAATTGGGTCAACCTTCTCTTCCCACACTACAGGGTCTTTAAGCAGAAAACCAGTCTCAAGGGCACAAAAAGTTTTATAAAAGTCTAATTTTAAGTATTATAAATGGCAAGATTTCCTTTTTGCCAAATAATAAAGACAAAGTACAAATAAAATAAAATGTCATGGAATTTTGAAACTTGACTACTTGTACCACTCACAAATTTAAATAGATTGCAAATATGTAGGCGCATAGGTTCATGTCTGCTCATAGGTACAAGTATCTGATCAAATATGATATGTTTAATGTGTGATTTGTATTTTGTTTCACCCTTTTCTTGGATGGAAATTAATGATGATTGAATTGAATTGATTTAGAAGTGACCTGATACTTCGTAAGAAAAAGGGAAAGAGAGAGAGAGAGAGAGAGAGAGGGAGAGGGAGATGGGGGTGGGGGTGGGGGAGGGGTGGAGAGGTGGAGGGGAGTTTCAGAACTGAACTCTAGTACACTGGTGTACCATAAAAGGAATATTCCATCAGATGATGAGTAAATTAAACAAGGCATAATATCTTTGTGAAACCACAGGGAGATGGAGTATTTGGCTACCCCAAGCACAAAACCTTTGATAATGAGTGATAACAAATGTCGTTAATCTGAAACTGATGCCATTTTCCGCTCAAGGGAGGGAGACTGGTGAAGATCGAGACCTTTATTTGTGAAAGGAACTTGGCCTTGGACGGTGAATTAATGCAGACGGAACTTAAGTTGACATGACGATAGGATAGTTCCGAGAGGTAATGGCACCACAGGGAACTGAAGTGCAAAGACACAGCCGTAGACCTGACCCTTGACACACCCAGGTTCACAGCCCCATTCTCTCTTTGTCTTTCCTTGACCTTCTCTCTCTCTGCACTCATAAACCTGTTTTCTGTTAGTGCAACAGAGCTTTGAAGGTGCCCCATGTATACCTGGGCAGTATTACCATCTAGGCCTACTTGGCTAGCTTGGTTTCCAGGCTTTTAAATCATTTTTGAAATCATTGCCTATGTAACTCTTTGTAGTTTGTAAAACTCAATACTATTGACCACATTCCTGGTTATGGGTGAACTGGTAAAAAGCTCACCTACTTGTGTTTTGCTACCTTGGAAAAAGGAAAAAGAGATTGACCTAATGAAGAAAAAGATTGCTTCATATATTGTGGTTGAAAGATTTGAGTGCTTCAAATTACTGAATTTTGCCATTTTATTTTGTGTTATTTATTTCAAGAAGATGGCTGTCATTCTTACACTAATTTTTGCCGAACAGGAGCATACTGTATATACTTCGTATACAGCTGTACTATGAGAAGGGCCATACAATGTAGGTCCATCATTTCACATAAAGCTGCTTTTAGAAGACTGGGCTGATTATAACAAAAGTGAGTGTTTCAGTAAATATTGATCCAGTACCTATGCAAGCCCTGTGAAGTAGGAAATGTTTGCTGAATGTGGCATGCTCATATGATGAAAAAAAAAAATGAAGAAAAAAAATAGAAGACATATTGGTCCTGGGGGATGTTTTTTTGTTCTCAGAAATCATTCTCATTAAATGTGTGCCTACAACTCTTTTCTGCATCTATATATTTGAGAATTTTGAGAAATAGAACTTGTTTGATTTATTATGAAATCAGACAGAAATGTACATACCTAGATTGACCCATTTTTAGAAAGAAGAAGGAACTTTACTTGTCTGGAATGTGTTGCCATTGTAAAGATCAGTCATGAATGCAGCAATCATAAAGTTTTAAAAGTTCAGAAACTGAAACATACCATTTCATTGGAATGAAATGAACCATTTTATTTGAACACCCAAAAGCTCAAATGAAAGAGATTTTCTTACTCTGCCTTCTGAAATACTACCAACAAAAGTAAGAATTCTTTGATAGTAAAGAGACACAGCCAAAAACCACAGAAATGTGGTTTCTAGGTCTTTTATAATGGGATAATGTGTAAATATCTTGAAGGAGTGGGAAGATATTCTGTATATTGACAAAAACTCGGCTGCATTTACAGTGTGCTGAACTTTAGTCTAAGGGGTAGTTTTGTTTGAAGTGGCCAACATGAGTGTACGTATTAAGCATGTGGAATCATGTGGCAGCTTTACATAATGTATCCTTCCAGTGATATCTACAGTGTATTTCTTAGCAAACAAACATTCAGAAATCAAGCTCTTCAGTGTTAATATGCCTATGTTTGTATGTGTGACAGTGCAAAGTGTAAGATAAGAGTACAGTGATATTGTGTCATTAAAGCCAAGTGGTGTTCATATCATCTGTTCCTGGAAATTAAAGATAATTCTCAGCACCAACTAGAAGTTATTCTCTCTTGAGTTAATCTATATATTTGAATTGTGACATTTCATAATGCATCTCTGGCTGTCAAATATAAACCGCTTGTTGTATGAGGACTAGCTTTAACCCGTTGATGATTGACTGATTTTGCTACAACACACATTTCCCATAGACTCCTGCCTGAGTATACTCGGAACTCGTCCTCAACGGGTTAATGTTACAGTGGCCATGACAGGAGACAGTTCTCTGACAGCGATGTTGTGAATCAGTCAAATGAGAAGTTTACTTCCATTCAAGTGTGTGATGGCACAATAGAAAAAACAAGCAAACAAGACAAAAGCCTCCTACATTGTACATTCTGGAGGCCCCTCCATAACAAGCCTTGTGTGACACAACACAAACAATGCCCTCACTTAGACCCCAGGTTGAATAATGTAGAGATTGATTGTTGGCATTGTTGTGGGAGATGGCATATCACGTTTATACATATGTAGGTTAATTTTTTTTCCAGACAAAATGGCATCTTTCTGTAAATAAGCTCATACTTGTTACAATTGAAAATTAACTGTAAAATTCATGCTGTAATATCATGACAACTGGTGAATTAAGAATAAAAATGGGTAATTCATTTCATATTCAATTTGTCTTCATTTATATAGTATAGTACACTTAAACAAACAACATGATAGCAATTTCATCAGTGTTAAGATCCAAAATGAAGTCAGGAAATTTCAATGTTTCACATGTTTTTGTTGAACAATGATGTAATGGTAGCAACTACACTGAACATATTCTAAATAAATCATAAGGACTCCAGTCTCCTGTATATCTGTACACAAAATGAGTATAAATTTCCCTTTTCAGTTTGAATGAAAGGGAGAACCCCCCCCAAAAAAAAAAAGAAAGAAAAAGGAAAAAAAGAAAGAAAACCCTTTATCCTTAGCATCAAGTTTTTGGGGTTGTTTGACAATAATTGAGCAGAATGACTCTTTGATGGGCAAAGAGTTGCGAATGCTTAGCATCAACCAAAACATGTTTATTGTCAATTCTTTTACAAACTATAAATATGAGAATATTGAGTTTATTGCATCATCACCTCAACCAGTTTGCATTATATGTGGTCAAATTATAACCAATATGATTATTCTGTGAAAACATATGATGTTTTCAACTTCCTTAATTTTCTTACTCTTTGATTGCTAGTGATGAAACTTGTACATGTCCATTCATTGGATTTATTCTGTTCTAATTCTAAGGAACTCTAAGTCAACTTGAACATGATGTGGAGAGAGTGGCTAAGAGACTCAGGTTGTCCAACTCAATATACTGGAAGGCCATGTTTGCACACACCTTAAATTAGGGATTTTTGAAAATCTGTTCTTTGAAATGTGATGTGAAAACCATTAATTCTTTTGTGTGAACACACAACAAAATGGCTAGCTTTCATGATACCCATGGCAATGCTATAATTATTTTAATTTGATTAAAAAAAAAACCCTCTTGGGATAATTTGCCCAGCACAGGGTGTGTAACAGAGAAACCATTGATTTTCTAAAAATCCTACAATGCAACTCATCACACTAGCTAGGTCCGTGCACTTGGGTGCCATCAGTGTACTAGAGAGACAGAGGTCTTAAAGGACAAGTTCACCTTCATAAACATAAGGATTGAGAGAATGTAGCAATATTAGTACAACACATCATTGAAAGTTTGAGGAAAATTGGACAATCCGTTCAAAAGTTATGAATTTTTGAAGTTTTTGTGCAGTAACCGCTGGATGAGAAGACTACTGCAGTGTGTGAATAACTTAGATGTCACATGCGTACAACAATATAAGGAAAATATAAAGAGAATTTCACAAAATTTCATCTTTTGCAAAAAGTACACATTCCCCCGACTTGTTACCGACAAATGTTATGGGTAATATTATTCCCCCTGCCTTTAGAAAGAGTCCAGTCAAGTGCTCTTTTATTATGCGAAAAAAGCGAAAATATGTTGAATTTTCTTTACATTTTCTTTATATACTGTTGTACGCATATGACTCACAAGCTGTAGTAGTCTCCTCATCCAGCGGTTCCAACACAAAAATTTTAAAAATTCATAACTTTTGCATCGGTTGTCCAATTTTCCTGAAACTTTCACTGATGTGTTCTACTAATATTGTTGCATTCTCTCAATCCTTATGTTTATGAAGGTGAACTTGTCCTTTAACCAAAACCTTTGAAAAATGCTTGGCATGTTGATTGTTACCTCTCTACTTGGTATTTTCACTAACAGTCATGACAAATGTCATCACTATCTCTTGCCAACAGATGCACCTTCAGGTGCGAAATCCACAAGGGATCATCGTCCAGCAGTTCCGGGAGACGAGAGTGGTCAATGGATTCCTGGACAAGACATTTGGCTTCAATGCTGAGCCCATGTTTGGCAACTGGTCAGTCACTGTTCTGCACGGACTGCAGGTACATGTAATCTTGATTTCAAAACTTTTGTCTTTATGTTCCTTTTCCTGTGATCTTAGAAAGAAATTTGATGAATTTTGGCAGTAACTGCTTCAAGTTGTTAACATGACATTATGAAAGCACAAATTGGAAAATGATAACTTACCCTTGGTCATTTTTGATGATGCATTTTTTGTTCCAAGCCTGCAAGTATGTCATGTTAGGTTTCTAACAATGCAACATTGCAACATATCTGCTTGAGAGAATGTAATGATAATTGTGACTTAATCCAACAGAAGAAAGAAATATGATTAGAGTATTAGAAAGTGTGGAAGGTGTATTCTAGAGGCAGTGCAGTGTATTAGCACTGTAGTCGAAATACTTTTGTGACTGAAAGAGATTAATGTAGGTATTTAATAGAATGGTCAGAATGGATGTGAAGCATGTCATACAAAATGTATCTGTGTCTCTCAAGTCATGTCATACTGAAGTTTACACAATGCTGTGTAAATGGCTCCATGGAAGGAGCAAAGTCTGAGTTTGATATTACGGGCTTGTATAAGACTTGTGTTGAACCAAATTACATTTCCTTGCATGATATTGCATAGTCACACCGGAAGTGACAGGCAAGGGGAAAACATTGTATTGGCATAGGTCCAGTGAGAGGCAAACTTTTTCGCACTTTTGGGAGAGAAAAACATGTGTTTGATGTAGTAAAACACTTTTTTTTTTCATTGCATACAATGTAGCAGAGTGCCTTGATGAGCAAATGTTCAATGTGACGTCAAGTTTGCCCTTAACTTGTGTTTTCCTCATTAGCTGTACACAAAGCAATCCTTTCTAGAGAGACCACATTTTTTTTTCTTGCCAAGTTGACTGGCACTAGGGTGTTAAGCTACTGTTCCACTTCATAGCCCAGAAACTTGAGTGACCATTGGTGACAGCTTTGTAGGATGTTTACTGAAGCATTGGTTGAACCTGGCACCTTAGCTGGAATGAAAGAAAAGCATTAAAGAGACAGATACTAGTACATATATCCTGTATTAATGTATGATATATATCATAATTAAATGGGACCTTCATGTCCCTATTATCCAAATACTGTGGTGCCACATTATTGCAGATGTGGTATCGATATTGTCAGTCCCCCTGGATGACCTGAAGATACACAAGCTATTCTTTACCTATATTCTTCTTGTCAAGCTTGAGATTATGTTTGTGATTTCTTTTATTGTTATGTCTTTTAAATCATAACATTGTTTTTTTTTTTGTGTGTGTGTGTGGGGTTGGGGGAAGTATTGTGAAATTTTGAGGGAATTACCCTGTATGATCATTGTAATGGGTATTGCATTAGAGTTGAGAAACATCAGTGATTTTTAAAGAGTGGCCACTAGTTGTTTCTAATCTCTATTGGGCTCTTACCATTTCAGATAATCACAGAGAATATTTATAGATATCATGTGCAATTATGTATGTTCTGTATGGTGAAAATACTGGAGGTAATCTAACTGTAACCATATCCATATTTGTTTTATTTCTTTGCAGTTTCAGAAGAATAAGACAATACTTTTCGAAGTCAAGGAATATGGTAAGTGTATCAAGACTTGATGCAGCAAGCATAACAGTAATCTGAGGAAATACCACTCTCCAGTGCTTTCAGACCACTGTCTACCATCAATATTGTGTGAACTAATTTGTTTGTCGATGAACATCATATTCAAACAACAGTAACAAAAATCACAGCAGAGATAAGAGCAAGAGTTATCATTAAATACTCTTAACTCTCAAATACCAAAAATGGCCATTTGAAAATTCAACTTGCTGTAATGTAATGGCCAAGAATATCAAATGGAAAGAGTTATGACTGTATGTGGTTTTTAAAAGTGGGCAGATGTTTCACCATTTCCTAACAAATCATCACATACATGAGTAAGTACGGTAGAAATTGCATCACCGGCAAATGTTTGCTACATCCTCTGGGATCATAACAGGTGAGAGACAGGAAAAATATTTAGTGGTAGGATGTGACAGCCCTTGATCCTGGAAGCAGCCATGAGAGAGGGGAACATGGTGAGAGGGCTTTGACGCACAGTGGCTTGACCTCTGACAGGTGGTAGATTTGGGGGCCCTCGCCGGATCCGGCTCCAGTCTGTGGCTGTGATGTCATACAAAATGCTGTTTTGGTGTTTGTAGTCATTCTGGACGGGCAGGGAAATACTAACCCCCCCTCCCTACTTCCCTGCTCCCTCCCCCACCCCCATATATACCCCAAGCCCACGCATGATGTGATTCTAATTCTTGGTGCGTGAGCGTGGTATTTGTCATTTCAAATTACTTCAACATGTGTGCATGCTATCTTCCAGCCGCATGCCATAATACTGAGACATTTTCAGGAAACTTCAGCTCCAGATTATCAGACTTTCAAGGTGTACTGTATGTAATGCTGAATTATACAGAATAATGAAATACCACAAATTAACACAGGTTTATATTTTTGACATTAATTTTCTGTTCATGTATATGCATGCAGTGAATTTTGCAAATTGCAGTGGAAATTAAAATAATTCTGTTTCAATTGAAATATTCATGCACCATGAAGGTAGAAATGCTACTGTAGGATAGTATCTGTCGACTTGTTCAAGTTCATGTGTATTCATGTGAGTGTTGCATGTTGAAGGTTAAAGTGTACCAATACCCTGGAAATCAAATTTGTGTACAGCGACCTGTAGAAAACACAAAAACAGTGATAATTCACCTGTGATAGCTCCTGTTATCAAAGTATACATATTTCAGTAGATCAGATCATATCTCTATAACAATTTGGCACTTGTGCCCCACATGTTTTTATTGGTATGCAGTCTTTAAAATTCACAATTAAATCCCAATGAACAAAAATTGAAGTGACAAATGATTCTAATATTTTGCACAGAGTACAGTGTATGTCTCCACTATATTCTAAAAATAGCAATCATAACACTCTCTTATAGCTTTCTCTTTCTTTTTTCTCTTGTGACATGTCTCAGGTGCAAGTAACCTACTGTTTTATTTAGAAAAATGCTGTCATAGTATTTATGGCATGGATTGCACAAAGATAAACATCATTTCCTGACCATAAACCACACCTGTAAAAAGAAGATTACACATACTTGGTACCTTTGCTATGAGTTGAGTATTTATGAAAATGGCATTTCATGTGACCACATACCAACTCCGGATATTTATCACACTGCATCTATCGGTCAATCTTGGAATGTGATTTTTTTTTTTCTCCAAAATTGGTATGGTTTGAATTGAAGACTTGCACATGAAGACCATAGCATTAATATGCAAGTTGATGAGAGCTGTTTTCTGTAACATACTTCTGTCAATTAAATGACTCTCACTGAGTTTCAAAAATTCCTGGCAATCTTGTCCACACCCCCATTCCATGAACTGTGGTACTTGCACATCTTCACATTTCCAGAGAGGTCGTGGAGTGGTTCTGTTATTCCCATACTCAGTGGCATGACCACTGCATAACGGATAATATGGTCATGATGATGATGAAGATTTAGGGTTAGGATTACAGGCAGATGTACAAAACTATTGTGCCATTCACCACCATGCTAAAGTTAGTTCTAAGAAAAAAAAAATTAGAGCTAGATCAGACAACTAGTGTGGTGAAAATTGCATTAGAATCGGACTACAAATAAGAGATTATGGAAGCTTGATGTTTCACATGTCTTCTCTGAAAGTATGATCCATGACCTCACAAAGTACTGTATAAAAATGATGTGTTTGTTATAAACTGTAGCAATTACAACTACCTTAACCCAAAAAAAAATCATATTGTTTTTTTTTTGGTGTGTGTGTGATTGTACGTGTAGAACAGTAATTTGATGTGAAAGATGCAACTCACTCTTGTTGATTTCATGGCAAAAAAAGTGATATAGTCATGATTTATGGACAGTTAAACAAATACTTATGAGGTGATGGCATTCAACTTTTCCAATTGTGCTTGCGATTGCTCCTAATATAATGATATACTGTATAAATAATGTAATAGTACGTAATTCTCATAAACACATGAAAATTTAAAGGGGCATGCGAGACAAGTTATAGTTTGACATCATGTACTGTAGTACATAGAGATAGTGCTATGTATTGTAGATTTGTGGAATTTTTTTTGTGGTCCTTAGAAAGATATACCAATACTGTAAAAAAAAAACAACAACAAACAAACAAAACATTCATGTACATGTACTTCACTGACAAGGATATTGACATAGGAGGCCTAAGGATCACAGTACCGGTTCCTGGAATGTAGCAATGTAATTCCATTACAGTACAACTTGTCACTGTGTAGAATGTAAAACGTTGTATGCATGCTTTCTTCTTTTGTTCTGCTTCGTAGAGCACACAATCATGCATTCTTATGTAAAGCTGCTATATATATGTCATCATCCCTGTGGGTATTTCCACAGCAGAAGGGTACTTTTGAGAGACGTCATGTAATTTTGTGTTTCTAATGTACATTATACCCCCAATACAATATAATCTTTCAGAAAACTTGAGAGATACCTTTGCCCTAAAATTGCTTCATACAAGCAAAGTATCAAAATTTTTGCCAAAATAGAAATGTAGGGAAGCATGAGTGCATTTATGTAATGCTGGACAGAAATCTACATGTAGGCCCTCTGTACTAGAACACGACGGTAAAATAATAGATGTTCATTGAAAATGTGTTGTTTTTCAAGTGAATAGCCCAATATTGATTAGAAAAGATAAGAACAGCCCTGAAATTATGTTGAATGCTGTGTGTTACACAATTTCTAGACCTAGAGAAGAAAGTATGTGACGTGGTCAGACTGCAATACGAAAGTTGTGGTCATCCCAGCTTCAATCACAGTCAAACTATCGATCCCTACCAATTAGTTCATATCAGTATATTTTGCCTTTGTTTCACCTCTTTGCTTTTATAAGCAAACTGTGTGGCAGCCATCCTAGTTCTGACCAGGCAAGTTCATAAATCATCATCTGACAAGACTTTCAAGTCTTCATCCTTGCTCATATCGAAGTATAAATCCCCCATCGGTTTATGAATACAAGTGTATATTGTTCTGGTAGTAATTCTCAAGTGATGTCAGTACAGAGAGTAACTGTTCATTTCTGTTTGCACCTTGCCTGTTATTTCCCAACAGTTCTACCTAGATTCACAATCACAATCAACACGCCAGACTTCATTGTACGAGGTACGCGACAGACAGTAAGCGGAACCATAGCCCAAGATATGCAGGAAATAGACATCACCTTTGAGGCTAGGTGAGTTTATATTTCTAGTTTCTGCCTTAAATCCATTCACTTTTGATTAAAAAAAAAATATCATTAGTATCCTTTCTGTGTATATTACTAATTACATGTGATGATATTCTTCAGCCCCAATGATGTGAAATGTGTTTGGTACAACTTCAGTTGACTCAAGATGCTAGGCCAATGTGGGAATGCCATGCTCTGATCTTGGCATCTAGAGATAGACCAATGCAAAGAATCCACCTGCTACCAGATCATCTCCTTGAGGTGTCTTCAAGTCTTTTATTTGGTGTAAGAATCACAGATATGTCTTGACAGTCACATTGATCCTTGTATCGAAGACTCTACCGGTAGACGTCTGATTGTGCAGGTGTGAGCAAGAGCTTGTTTAATAGACATATGGTAGAAAAACAGCACAGAGGCAAGATCATTTTGTTAGTATAATATTTCATCATACCATGAAAATGAAGATTGAAGATAAATCCTACATGTATGATGTCTGTGCAATTTATATGCAATAAGTGCTGTTGATCTTCAATTTGCACCATTTTTGTGATGTTATTGATAGACTTTTTTGAGGATCTGCAGGAACACTGGATTGGAGAGGATGCCACTGTGTAGTTCTCTTTGGTTTGAAGGTGTTCTGAAAATATTCTAAATGACGGACAAAGTGTTAAAAAACAAAAACAAGAGAAATTGAAGATGCATGGAGGAAGTGTGGGTACAGTCTGTATTTATGCTGTCAGCATAAAGCTGCATGTAATATTTGACACGTTCCATTAACACTGCTATGTGCATGCCACCTCAACCATGTTTAGACTACCCACGATTTCTTAAGGTCAGGGCCAATGTAGGTGGGTGGAATATTTGCTATTGTTAGTATGTCTGGGAGACTCTACAAATACCAAAGTGAAATAAACACACTTTGAAAGGAAAAAAATATGAGAGAATGATAAAAGAAGTAATGTAGTACTTACCTCTGTCTAAAGCAAAAAGACTTCCTCATATAAAGGAAATAAGAGCAAAACTGTGCCAAATACGGCTTATCTACTCTTTTCTTGTTAGTCAATTCTCAGTGCTCCATTTAGATTGAATGGAGGAGAATGGGTGAATAGATTTTTATGAATTTCATATAGATCCATCACCTTTAGAATACTTCAGTTAGAGCTAGTGACATTAGACTGATAACATATTTGAGTTACAAGCTGATGACAAACTGGACCTGTTCTTATTCTACAATTTTGCGATATAATCAGTCAAAATTATGACGAAAGATACTATTTCTTTGCAAACTTAGCCAAGTTTAGTGACATGTATGTTGTTTACTATTGGAATGCTGCAGACTATCTCTTCACAGTTGCTGTTGGAAAATCAGTTGTCTTGCCCATGAAATTAATGTTTTAATACATACCCACAAACTCCTTTAACATTTTGTGACAATTACAAAGAATCTGTACATTGTATATTGGAGGACATGACAATGTTCATTTTTCATTACTCATAGTCGTTTCATTATGGTGTTCCATGATTCTTAGTGTGAACTACATTACGCTGTACACTTCTTTCTTGGTTAATAGTCCATGCTTTCTTATCAGTTGTTCGTAAGAGATATATAAAGTATCTCCTTTCTTCCCCCTCTATTTTGGTTCTCCTTGTTTTTAGCTCACCCGAGCCAAAGGCTCAAATGAGCTTATGTGATAATTAATCGTCAGGCATCCATCATGCATCGTCTCTCATGTGTTGTCCATCGTCCGTCAATCATTGTCCACTGACCATTGTCCATCATGCTTAGATTTCATTATCTTCTTAAAAACCCCATGACCGATTTTCACCAAATTTGGCAGGTAGCATTCCTAGGGAGATATGATGTCAATTTGTTCAAATGAGCACATAGTGCGCTGAATAAGTAGATTGGTGACTGTAGTTTTAAGTGTGTTCATGGCAGATCTGGGCCATGGGGTGGGATGGGGGACCAAACTGGGCCTAATTTTTGTATTTTCATCTTTTTCTTTGAAACACATATATTATTTTTATGCAAATGGACACCATGGACACCAATGGTACGGGAAAAGATTTTTAGGGTTATGCACCTCAACTAGATGTGTGATTTTTCATGTATAGGGCTACGCACTGTGAAAGTTGAATCACTGTCATGGTCTCTTACTCCCATCCCCTATACAGATACGTGTACAAGAAGCCGGTGGAAGGAACGTTTCACATGACCATCGGCATTCTTCAGAGCACTGGGGATGTAGTGCACGTGAGAGAGGTAGTAAGTGCTTTGGCTTCCTTAAGGGCATGGGTAAGGTGATTGGGAAAATAACAGACATCTGGCACTGAAGACATTCTAACACACAAAATGTATGACATTCAGATGAGTTCATCTATTGCCGGCCAGCTCTCATTTTGGGGTCATTTTGAAATATTTGAGAAGCAGCCCGTTTGGTGTATCAGAAGTGACTCACTGCTTGAATGGAACGTGGACCCTCCACCTTCAACATTCAATGCCTCACCCTTGCATTCAATATCGCGAGAGCAGTGCTTATTTTAAACAAAGCTCAGTCAAACCATCGACCAAACAAAGCACCAAATAGGCCTGATGCTGCTGCCAAGCTGTCTCAAAAGATATTTTTTTCCTTCCAGTTTGTATGAAGTCACTCGTTTCAAAACCTTGACTGTACTGCACCTTCCCCAACAGGCTGCATCGGGAGAACTCATCAATGGGGTGGGTACTTACATCCTGGTCCCCTCCGTGGAGTTTGGACCAAACTGGTTTGAGATGTACAAGGGCTGCAAGCTCATTGTGGAGGTCAAAGTTACGGAGCAGACGACCGGAGTGACAGAGAAAGCAGTAGATGCGACGACTCCCATCGTCAGCACTCCATACCGCTTTAAGAGGGAGGAAACTGTGATGTACTACAAACCAGGTCTGCCCTATGTTCTTCAGGTATGCCTCCCTTATTGTTGTTGTTGGTGTTGTTGTTGTTATTATTATTATTGTTATTGTATTATTATTATTATTATTATTATTATTATTATTATTATTATTATTATTATTATTATTATTATTATTATTATTATTTAGTATTTTAGCAAGAAATATGAATACCTTCCATACACAAGTCCCTGGCCACTGCTTTTAGACATTTTGTCACATCTTGGGGAATATGCCTGAACTGTCTGATTTTTTCCCCTGTAAAGACATGCTTCAAACTCATGTTTGATAGGTTGAAATTCTGCACATACTTTCTTCAAATTTCTTTAAGACATAAGAAACAGGGAATTCTACACTTTTCTTTGATCGGTCATAACATACACATATGACTCAGCTTGGGGTGTTCAAAAATTTTCAAGTGTATGCTATTATGACAATCTATTATTCTTGAGCAATGAAATGATCATTCATACACCTTATACTAAATCTTCATCATTGCATTATAAGAATAACCTATGTAATCGTGTTTCCCTAGAAAAAGTTGATATTACCTGTGCTGTTTACTGGTTCCTTACCATACCAAGCCAATATCCTTGGGTTTTTCGTGTCTTTGCAGTTTGAGTTGGAGACAGTTACAGGGAACCCTGCACAGAATGTCCCAATCAGCTTTGAGGCTTTTGCCCAGACCAGGTCAGCCTATCTGACTCTTTACAACTCCATGGACAGCAATAATCAGCAGCTGCAAACAGACTTCAATGGTAGAGTCAGAATTGTGCTTGATACAACGCTGGATTCTCAAATGATCTCAATCAGGGTAAGTGTGATACTCAAAAGGAATAAACATTTCAAATGAATCCAGTTGTGAATTTAGTTTGCATACTGGGAATCATGCACCATGGAAAACTGCAAGTTTTCACACACAATATTGGCACAGATGTAGTACAAGTGCTTGAGGTTCCCTGATGATTACATTCGAGGTTTCCTTGTGATGTCACTGTGAGGTTCTCTGGTGATAACATTAAAGGATCTTTCTTAATGTCACTGAGGTTCTCTGGTGATCACAATCAAGATTCCTTTGTGATGTCACTCTGAGGTTCACTAGTGATAGCTAGTGATGGCGTCCAAGATTCTTTAATGATGCCACCGTGAGGTTCGCGAGTGATAACATTCAAAATTTCTTCTTGATGTCACTAGTAAAGTTCACTTGTGATAACATGTAAGGATCTTTCGTAATGTCACTGAGGTTCACTGATGAGAACATTCATGATTCCTTCTTGACATCACTGAGGTTTAGTAGTGATGACATTCAAGATTCCTCTTGATTTCACTGTTAGGTTCACTAGTGATACCATTCAGAATTCCTTCATGATGTCACTGTGAGGTTCCCTTGTGATCACATTCAAGATTCTTCTAGAAGTCACTATGGGGTTCCCAGTGATAACATTCAGAATTCCTTCATGATGTCACTGTGAGGTTCCCTTGTGATCACATTCAAGATTCTTCTAGAAGTCACTGTGAGGTTCCCAGTGATAACATTCAGAATTCCTTCATGATGTCACTGTGAGGTTCCCTTGTGATCACATTCAAGATTCTTCTAGAAGTCACTGTGAGGTTCCCAGTGATAACATTCAGAATTCCTTCATGATGTCACTGTGAGGTTCCCTTGTGATCAGATTCAAGATTCTTCTAGAAGTCACTATGGGGTTCCCTAGTGATAACATTCAGAATTCCCTCATGATGTCACTGTGAGGTTCTCATGACACATATCTCTCTCCTGCCTCCCTTGTTAGGTATCAGCAAGGAAACCAGATAATCAGGACGAGAATGTCGAGTACGAGGACACCGTTTTTGATTTTGATGCCACACCATATGACTCCGAGACAGAAGACTATCTGGTCTTGCGTGTTGATCAAGAAGAGCTTAGGGTAAGTGAGAGGATAAAAGATAAGGTCATTCCCTCTATCCTGTTGGGATGAAAATGTTTGTGTATATTGTGCCTTCTGGATGACTTCACCTATATTTATTGCTCAATATGTCATGTTATGACAAGCGACATACTTTTGCTTCTGGAATTGTATTGTTTCCAATTCACATTTTCAGAAGCTGTCATGGTGTGTCATCCACCCATGCGTATATGTGTGTATCTTCACACATACAGTAGATAGATGAATATACAATAGGTATACATACAGATGTATAGATAGATAGAAAAATAGATAGATATTTATTGACAGATAATAAGATAAATAGTTGTATGTATAGATAGGTAGGTAGATAGATGGATAGATAGGTAGTTAGATAGATAAATAGATATATATAGAGAGAGATAGGTGAATTGATGGATTGATAAATAAATATTTTTACTTAGGAAACTAAAGAATCAACCATTATTGTTTTGCCAACAGGTTGGAGACGGTGTATACGCAACAATTCAAAGCTTGGGACGTAGCGTCATCGATTATGTCAGTCTTTTGGTAAGTATTTGTATTACTGCATCAACTTACAGTAAGCAGTGTATTCTCATTCAGGTAGTGTATAGTGTGATGTCAAATGAGGAAATTACAAAAATCCATTGCAACTTTAAGTTAATGTAGCCCATCTCTTTCGTACTTCATGGCCTTATGACAATTTCTTACAAGTGAAGTAACTATGATCTTAAGTGAAATTTGATTAGCTAAATCATAATATCATGAAGCACTTCTCAAACATTCACATATTTTTTTTGACATACTCCCACTCTTCTTATGTCACACCCCCCCCCCCCAAAAAAAAAATAGTTCATAGCACAGGGTAAAATACTCAGTGCAGAAACCGTCCTTCATGGGGGAGGTGAGCGCCAAGAGGTGTTCTTCCGTATCACTCCTGACATGGTACCGACTGTGCGAGTAGTGGCTTACTACATCCACCAGATGGGTCACATTGTGGCAGACTCGGTATGGCTCAAGGTTGAGAAGACATGCAGACATCATGTAAGTTCATTGTTATATTGATGTACATTCTTCATAGAGGTTCAAAGGTTATTTCCACCCATCTGAAAATTGATAGCACTCTTTGTTGAATCTTGACTTGAAGCAACTATTGGTTATGGCATGGTGCAACTTTGTGTTGTCAGATACAATGTATATCTCTTACAGATCACACTTTATGCTCATTATATGACCATTATGCAAGAAAGAAAAATTTCTGTAGAATTCAGAATGAACAAGCTGGAAGGATGTAGAAGTGATGCTATGAATTCTGTTATCAAATTTCAGTTTTCAAACAGTGTTTCCTCTTTGAAAAACGTGGATATTAGGAGGATTTGAGACAATTTGATACATTTCTGTGATCAGTACTGTACTCCTCAATCGCGAATTAAACCTCTCGCCAAATTAACGGGAAATCCCGATTCACAAAAGTTTAGACTCACTAGATATATGCCGTAGACAGTGATAGGGAGTCGCCTGTAATATGATTTGCCTCTCCTCCTCCAGGTTGGCGTGAATGTGAGGGGAAGTGTTGACGAGGATGGGTCCTACCTCCCAGAGAGTCCAGTCACTCTGCTGGTGGATGCCTTGCCCTCTTCCTACGTAGGCATCCTGGGTGTGGACAAGGCAGTGTATGCCCTCAACGATGGTCACAGAATTACGAGAAAGAAGGTGGGTTTTGCTACAGATACACACGTAAAACTCTAATTTAGTTTTGGTGCGGAAGTATTCAGTTATAGATATTACCTTTACTGAGTTGCGATATGAACAATTCACATCCCCGCAGAAGTTATATTTTGTCCAAATGTAAAGAGATGATTTTTTCTCAAAGCAAGGAATGTTGAGGGAAAATACTGTCTTAAGGGGAAATATGACCCCCAATGGACTGGCAAGTGCTATGTTACAATGATAGACAAGACAATGTATGCATGATACAATATAGTCAACATAAATTCATATAATTTAATTCTAGCCCTGTCTGCAGCCAATCAAATTCTTTAATTGTATTACCTGACGTGATATCACTCCATGCAATATTACAGTTTTGATCCTCATCACATTATTTTAAATATGTGATTGCAATATGACCAATTATCTACCAGTATTTATGTAGACCATTTGATATGGGAACCTCTCTAACAGTTGTTGTTATTGATCATTTGAGCAATTTGCTTGACTTTAAAAATCCTTGGATGCCTGGAAATAGCTTGCTTGTTTTAGTGGACAAACACAATTTAACCCGTTGAGGATGAGTCCCAAGTATACTGTGGCAAGTCTCTATGGGAAATGCATGTTGCAGCAAAATCAGCCCGTCCTCAACGGGATAAGAAATTGCAAAAGAGAGAAAAAATTCTAAAGACTGCCTATGCCACAGCTGCCGTGGAAATATATTGGAAAGATTTGATGATAAACAGTTAGACTTGCTGACAATTTTGAAACCAAAAAAAAATTTTTTAATGGAAATCACAGGTGAGGCTGGTAGGAGGAGTGAGGAGTGTGTTTAATTCTTCCTTTCACATTTGAATGCAGCAAGCAAGTGCCTTTATTTGACGAAAAGACATCAATATCTAGAAACCCACTGTGATTTTGCTAATAGTTTGAAAGTAAGTTGAAATCTTCCACAATCAGGGTGGTAATCATAGCTATATTTGTGTGAATATAGTCAGTGTGTATTATATCAAAATTGCACAATCATTCTTATGTAAATCTGTATTTGATTTTCATAGATGTTTGACATGATGCAGTCCTATGACTTGGGCTGTGGACCGGGAAGTGGATTAACAACTGCCATGGTCTTCAAGGTAAGAAGCTGTGACCTTTGACTGTCACTGATGGCAGTAACTCTTATTCAAAAAATAGCTTAAGTTCTTCATAAACTGTGGTATTCAGTCTGCATATATGTGATATATGACAAATTATAGATAGAGACATCTTCAATGAAGTGAGAAAAGTGATGGTTACCATAGTAATATGATGTAAATCAGGTGTAATGATAGCAACATCATTTTTATTGTAATTTCATTCACCATGATAAAGTTTTCTATGTTTAAAGCAAATAGTTTAATGTAATCTTCAGCTAAATTTATCATAATGATCAAAAGGATAGAGCATCTTTATTTTGTACATTGGTTCCATATCTTAATCTTAACTTTGAATATTATCTTCTTTTCACGCAGGATGCAGGGTTGGCTGTACTGACCAATGCCCAGCTAGCTGTTCCAGCACGTGAAGGTATTGGGAGCAAAGGAAACTTTTAAAGTCATTAGGAAAACATTAGTTGAGCATCTACATAGTGTACTTACTTTTTTTCCTAATTTTGATATATGGTCTTTTATCATGTGAGTGGCCTTTGTGCTTGGAGGAGGATTTGTGGGTGGAAAAAGAAAGTGGAGCAATTTTCTTTTTGTGTGTATTTTACAGTGATAGCACAACATGAAAAGTGAACAGATAGACATGTGGAGAGAAATATATAGATGGATTCATAACGTTAACTGTATACGGCATATATTTAGTGAGTCTAATTTTTCATGAATCGGGAATTCCCGACAATTTTGCGAGTGGTTAAATTTGCAATTGTGGAGTACAGTACTGAATGGAGAAATGTACCGGTGTGTGTGCGCACACATCACATTCATGCTGGGGTGAGAGTTGATATTCTGTGTGTTTTTAATTTTGCAAATAGCACCCAACCCGTGAAATTCACAAAAATAAAAACCTTGCAAAATATTCGGCGTACACAGTAGATTTAAAGATGAATATTGCCTGAAATGGACAGAATATAGATAGAATATAGATAGATAAATATATACAGAATGAAGGAGGGGAGGAATTATCTTTTAAATGATAAGATTCCTTCATTGCTCTTTAGCTGTGTTGTTTTGTTGTCTCTTTTGCAGCACTTTCTTGCACACAACCTTCCACCAGGAGGAGAAGGAATGCCATAGATGGAGAGGTGTCCCTTCAGGATAAATGTAAGTGTTAGTTTACCAGTGTATGGTGATGAGGAGGAGGAGGAGGAGGAGGAAGATGATGATGATGATGATGATGATGATGATGATTGAGATGATGATAGTTATGGTGGTGGTGATGATGATGATGATGATGGTGATGGTGATGATGATGATGGTGGTGGTGATGATGGTGATGATTTAGATGATTAAGATGATGATGATGATGAAGCTGATGATGTTATTCATGATGATAATTGTGTCAGTGGTGACCAGTTTGAAAAAGGCAATGGCTGTGACAGTGAGGATAATCATCATGCTTGAAAATCCTGACGTCTGATGATGAGTAGAATGTCAATGGTGATGTTGGCAAAAGTGGCAGCAACTATCATAACATTGGAAATTTTCATGTGAATAACTTTCCATGCTCTGCTGGGTAAGATGAATTTTGTGTGCTTTTAACTTTAAGGAATAAAAAATGTCTAAGCATATCAGATATAAAAAAGGAAATAGTTACACTATTTTCATGTTACACACATTGCACATAAATTTGCGTTTTTTTTTACTTTATGAGCTCACTAGTGTTGATGACATCATTGCAAGAATGATGAATCCCTTGATGCAAACAAGTGATGTCTTCTAGGTTGGTGCTTGTGATGGTTTTTATGTCAATGATGATGATGATAAAGATTATGATGAAGACTGTTTCAGTGGTGTTAATAATGTTCACTTTGCAGCTGGTGGTGGCATAGGTGATGATAAAAGCCTTGCTGATAACTACAGTATTGTAACAATGAAGACAATCATGACTGTACGTACGTTGTATTTTAAAGACCTGGCAGAGTGGGGATACATGGAGTGGGAAGGCTGGCCCAGCTTGGATATATTAGAAAATCCCTGTAATGGATTGTGTACAGATTTATCACTGATATCTGTGTTAAGTACATACACAGCTGGAGAATCTTGACTGGAGTTGATCATTCACGATGAATGCACGCCTCGATGCACGCATTTGTTGATGGTGCTATTTGTGGTTATTGAATGTACCACTATTATAGGTGGGTCTTCATCAGCTCGAGCTTGAAGAATAGTACGCTTATGGGGGATCAGAGAAGTAAGCCCAACATCAGCTGAAATGTGCAATCTCGTCTTCACCAGCTCAAGCTTCAGGCACGGTGAAGTTTATAAGCTCGATGCTGGTGCATGCATGCGCACTTAAACGAACGGTACCGGCGCGAACACACTCTGACCTGATATGACTGCCTACGTTCCTGCGTGGTGCAGGGCGCATGCAGTGCTGATGTTTATAAAGCTCAAGCTGATGAAGACGTGTTAAGATTATTGTGCTATTTTGCAAATTAGCTGGCTATTCTGCAAATAAGTGTAAGATTTAGATGGTTTATTTTCGGTCTTCATTGCAAAATTAGCGGGCTATTTTCTGATCAGGCTAGTTCTTTGGATCAGAAATAGCGGGCTATTCCTCAAGCTCGAGCTGATGAAGACCCA
The DNA here is from genome assembly GCF_040938485.1 of Diadema antillarum. Classification (NCBI taxonomy): domain Eukaryota; kingdom Metazoa; phylum Echinodermata; class Echinoidea; order Diadematoida; family Diadematidae; genus Diadema; species Diadema antillarum. The sequence continues at coordinate 667,849 of NW_027271997.1, forward strand.
CCTTATGGGCAGACAATTGAATCAGGCCAATCATAAATCCCCATGCTACATGGGTTTAACCCAATCTTTCATCCAGAAATGTCCTGTCCTTATTACCACATACTACACTCCTATTCTCACAGTGGCAAGCTGCCTGGTTCGTCTGCAGTCTCTGTGTGATGACAACCTCTCCGATAGCAAGATGGGCAACAAGATACAGCGCTGGAACTACTGCTCTAAGATTTCTACCAAACTAGGAGTGTTCTGCCCCAGTGCATCTGAGGCTGACCTGCTGGTGGGTATTGCATATCCTCCACCTGAAAATTTTGTTCTCCTCTGACATGTGACTCCAGCATTGCATTGTACTCTTCCTCAAAATTCAGATATAAGTATACAGATCAATGTGTAGTGCCTTTCAGGGCACTGTTGATATCATTGTCCCACCCGTGTATAATGAAACATTCTCTTCTCAATTGATGAGAGATTTTCTTATTTGAACATTACTTGGTTCAATAAAGGTACAAATTAAAATCATATCATCTGGACTTACTGTTTTAAATTCCAGATGCCATGATTTAATTTTGTACCTTTATTGAATGTTGCTGTGTGAATCAAATCTTATATCAATCGATCCTTGGTTAAATCTTCATATTTTGTTTCTGAACTGGTTGCAGCTCTTCCGGGAGTGCTGTGATGAAAAGAAGGCCGTGCCGATGCCCAAAGAAAACATGCGATCATTCCTACCTGTGTCTGATGATGATGATGTCTTCTCAGTGGATGTCAGGACTGATTTCAGAGAGACCTGGCTCTTTGATCTGGTCCATGTAGGGTGAGCTCCATTTCTTAGCTGTCTTTTGTCCATCGAGGAGACCAGCTGTCGTCGAAAAGGACCTCTTCCGTTATTCAGGGAGACCAAGTTTCTCCACAGATTTTTCATACACACACAAAAAAAAATGAAAGCTTAAACCAACCTTCATTTTTGACTGGTTATCTTTTGTACACTACTTAGGACTCTCCCAATCCTTGTGATTCTTCGTTCCCCAAACTGATGCAACTTTTAGGTATCACACTTTGCAGTTTTTCAATATCCTCTTTGAGACCTTTTTTGAACTGGGTTTGTCCTATGTAGAGCCTAGAACATTTGTAGAACTGTTTTCTTTGAAATCTGGTTCCTATTTCCGTATGTTCACAAAGATGGACATGTCTTTTCAAAGCTAGGTTCTACTTCTAGGCTAATGCGTATGGAGGCGGAATCCATCTCATGGACTTTTGTTTATATGATGTCAGTATTCACTCAAAGTGGTCCATTAGTGATGAAAGGGATGGTATAGTTTTGATTGACACAGGGGATTAAGATTTGAACATTTTATGAGATAATTAGAAACCACTGATATGAAATATTAAAGAGCATACAATTACATACAAATATTTGATGAAAATCGGTTTTGAAATGACTGAGATATCCAAAAACAAAGTAAAACAAAGTGGTCCAAATAAAAGGTGGGTCCCACCTTTTATGAGGACCTCTTTGTTTCTGTTTATCTCAGCCATTTCAAAACCAGCTTTCATCGAATAAACTTTGAATACCTCTTAAAATTGTATGCTCTTTTACATTTCATAAGAGGTTTCTCATCAATTCACAAAAGCAGTTGGCAACCTGAAGCCCCATCTCAAGCAAACCTACACCATCCCTCTAAGCCTACTCGTCTCATTTGCTTCTTGGTTTTAGAGCCACGGGGCAGGAGTCACTGGAAGTCGTCACACCGGGCAGCATCACAGAGTGGAGTCTGCAAGCCATCTCAGTCACACCCAGCGGAGGGTTCTGCGTGGCGGAACCAGTCGACGTCAACGTCTTCAAGAAGCTCAGTGTGCAGCTGCAGCTGCCCTACTCCGTTGTCCACCTGGAGCAAATTGAGGTCCTGGCCTCTATCTACAACTACCACTCACAGGAGGTGGAGGTATGCCTTATTTCATCCCAGAACCCCTCCCCCCCCCCCCTGAAATTTTATCAATTTGGTTTTTTGTTAGCTAAGAGGTGAACGTTGAGTCATTTGTTATTGCAACGCTGTCTGTAATTCTTAGAAAGAAAAATGGAGCTCCACTCACTTTCAAGCACCAAATGTAAATATCTTCAAACAAGTTACTTCATGTTGTCTGCCATCTCTGCCATCTGTCATCTGGATGATATTACAAGTGTTCCTCTTGTAACACCCTTCTGGTTTTCATTAGGTTGAAGTTTCCTTCTATGGATCCAAGACAATGTGTGGTGAGTCCACTGACCCCAGCCAGCCAGCAAGGCGAACACTGGTGGTGGCTGGGAATGACTCCCAGTCACTGAAATTCGTCATTATTCCCTTGGAGACCGGTGATCTGCCCATCAGGTTTACGGCATTTTCCGACATTGGCAGCGATGGTGTGGAGAAAATGCTTAATGTCATTGTGAGTACACTACATTTTGATTTCTTCTTTGAATTTCCAGTTGAAGTCGATTTGAGACAAAGAAAGCTGAAGATTTACTGCCCCAAACTTGTCTTGAATCTATTTGCAGGATATGACTGCAGTGATGGCAAACACTGGCCCATTGTAGGTCGTATGCAAGCTTCATCTAGTGCCCAATTTATATTAGCTTGACTGATTAGACATGAGAACAGGTATTTTTGCAGGAATACATACATGGAAACCAGTCATGATAAGTTTTGATGGCAATAGTGTTTTGATTTCAATTTTGATATTGCCCCCAAATAGCAATAAATGACAGTATATACATATACTTTAAATAACCAAACTCAAAAAGATAAACAAACCCTGAACTGCTTCACATTTTATGCAAATATATGGAGATGCAGTGCTGATTTTTCTTTCTTTTTTATTTGGCATTGTACCCTAGCCCCAAGGCACACCCCAGTCTATGGATCATACTGTATTGCTGGATCCGTCTGGTGTCTATCGCCAACCCCGCCACTCAACTCGGCTGAGGGCAGCCATTGTTGATGACCTGCAAAGTGACCGTGAGTTTCCATGAAATTTCTCTTTAATCCATGTGCAAGAGTTAGTGTCTCCAGCATAATTTTGTGAACAATGGGCTTGTAGCCCCAATTTTTCTGTACCATCGAATGATTGAATATCTGTTTTAACTATATTACTAATGCTTTTCTCTGTGGCATTATCCATACATGTTTTAATGAGGTTGTAGTGTACAGGCATTTTATGCTGTATCATGCTGAGGTCTCGTATTGTGGAGATGATAATATAATTTTTTTAAAACTTTGTTTACGCATGATTATGATCACAGTCTTACTTTTGATTTATAATTTAGCTTGAACATAAAGCAGTCAGTGAGTCTCTTTTCATAACTTCAAATTAATCAACCTGTAGTATAACGTGGGTATTGCACAAAAGCTTCACATTACTTCACATTACTTTATATTTTAAATTCACACTGTGTACTTTGCAAATTGAATAACTGATTATTTCTTTATCCCTCAGACTGTGCTGATGTTTAACTTGAATTGAGGAAACAATCAGTGAATGTAATATGCAATCAACATCTTTTTACCTGGTGTACATGAGGTTCAGTATTGTCCATGTGTTGATTATCAAGAAATGTAAATAATGTCTGCTTGTGTCATACAGAGGTCGTGTACACTGAGAGCAGGAGGCAGTTCAACGTGGTTGACCTTCGACCCCCTGAGAACGTCATCCCTGAGACAGTGTCGGCCTTTGTTAGCCTCATTGGTAAGCTTGAATTCATCTCTGCTTTCTACATCTTGTTGTCTCTGTCTTGTATCAAAACAGCCATGTTCCATTGTAAGGTCTGTATCTCATCACATGTCATGCTTTTCCTCCATTTTAGGCAGCCTAACTTAGCATTAAGGGAATGTTAAAGCCACATTTACTGTAAAGCAAGGCATTTTTGCGGCATGAAATTTTTGCGAATTAAAGCCGGCAGCCTTTTTCACGGCATATGAAATTTTCACGAATTGCCACTGGCATTCAGTGCATGTAGAGTAGACAAGAACTTTGGCATGCATTTTGATTTCGGGAATCTTGGCACTCACCAAATTCTCAGAAATAAAATGTAAGTGAACATTTCTTGTTTTACAGTTCTTTGAAGGGACGGTGAGTATGTTTTTGTATCTTTCATGAGAAAGTTATGGATAGGATAAATACACATGAACAAGCAGGTAAAATAATAATGGTAAGAATAAACACAAATTAAAATAAAACAAGTGATGTATTTCATAGACTATAGGATATACTCAACCGGATGAAGGTTACTACTGTATGAGCTGAAATTTTCGCGTACAGATATTTTCGCGAATTGCTACTTGGAGGACATTTTCGAGTGTTGTTAATTTCGCAGTTGCGTGGGTCTAACTGAACTTAGTTAGTCGCGCGTTGTTATTTTCACGTGTTGTTATGTTTGCGATTCAAAGGCGATTCGCGAAATTAGCGAAAATAAAACCACCGCGAAAATTTCAGCTCCTACAGTATTGTATTCAATGTATTTAATGGGGCACCCTATAACTCTGTGGACTGTAAATGTTGTATTCTCTATAGTCAAATACTGTGAAGTTAGAAATTTTCACATTAGTAATTTTTCACGTTTTGTCAGGTAAAATGAATCTTGCATGTTAATAATTCTGCAGAATCAAAGAAAATAAAACATAATTACATACTAAAAGTATAATCATTAACATGTGCTTATATTTGTCACTCTGGTTTCATGTCGTGCGATCACAAAAGATTTTACTTATACAGTAGGCTACTGCAGTGTTTAAACTGCATTAATTTGTGTGTAGTCGACTGTGAGAATAGTGCACAAATTCCGATCATTCCAACTACAGTACTATAGGCACGTGCACGTATTGTCCATGTTAATACAATGTATGTCATTCCTCTCTCTCTCTCTCTGTATGTGTTCCTGTCCATTCAGGTAACATGCTTGGACCCATTGCTGTGGATCCTATCGAAAACTTTGGAACCTGGCTGGACTTGCCTCGGGGATGTGGGGAGCAGACCACCAGCATCGTGGCTCCGGCCATCTTTATCCTCAAGTACCTCAAGGCCATGAAGCTGACCAATACCACTCTAGAGGAGCAAGCAATGGTCAAGATTTCTGAAGGTCAGCCACTCCTACCAGTTTCCTTTTAATTACACTGCACCTCCACCAAGAAAGGAGGAGGTTGGTTTGTCTGTTTGCAAAATAACTCAAAAAGTCGTTTTCAAATTAAAATGAATCTTGAATAAAAAATTGATATTGACACAAGGAACACTTCATTCAATTTGGGTAGTGATCCGGGAATTTTTATGGATATTTGAAGGATTTTTCATCTTGTAGCATATAAGGTCAACGAACTTGGGGTTCAACCTGCGCGTAATGGAGGTTTACATACGTGCACTAAAGCGTACTCTGTGCTCGGACAAAGCGCTGTGCAATGATGTAAACAAAAGGGTTCTGTTTTGGGAAATTGCATGCGTGTAAGATGGAAATGAATTGCTGGCTTGGCGTAAGTCTGTGCTCTTCGAGTGCTTTTCTAGTTAGTAGCAGTGATGTTAAAAATGATAATTTTGTCTTTCTGATTCAATACAGCTAGACCCTGGCTATGACCAAGAACATTAGTTACCAGTAGAAGTCCCTTTCTGTATTCCATCTCAGTTGATTCGTAATCTGTGTTGAATATATTTACACAGTTCCAGGAGTTGTTAGAAGCATAGACTTAGGAAGATGTTCTAGTGTTGCATTCTTTTGAAGTCTAAAGTAGCCTAGAGCTGTAAGAAAGAGATGAGAGGAATATGATGATAGTGATCTGTGATATTGTTTTTGCATTCATCACCTTTTCAGGTCTTGGCAACACCCTGGTTCATCGTCGCACTGATGGATCCTTTGCCATCTGGGGAAACAACAGCAATTACAACAGCAGTACTTGGTATGCAGGTTCAATCAATTCTTCGTTAATTACTAGGTGTACATGTATGTTTTTGTCCATTGAGTGCTGTGTCATTCATCTTTGCCAAAGGAGTAAAAATTGTAATTCATTCTTGTCGTCTCTATTTTCTAGAGTTTTTCTTGTGACGTGTGCTCACTCCTTTGTACTCGACTTCTGTGATGCTGCATCCATCCTTATGACTGGCAAAGACAATCTTAACTACCTTCTACTTCTCATCTTATCTTACCCCAAAACAGAATTCCTTTTATGCAATTACTTGTAGATGTATCATATATTGATCACATACGGAGAAAAAGTGGCTCCACCTTTTCTCTAGTGAAGGTGAAAATTCAAAAGATCACAAAGGCTAAAAAAAACAGTCAATAAAGTGATAGCTCATGTAGTATTATTGTCATAGATTTTATGTCAGTATCATGATCATACTCTTGTGATGTTGATGATACAGGCACCTCCTGTTATAACGAAGTCCTCGGGACCGGCAATTTTCTTTTGTAATGTTGAAATGTTGTTATATTCAAACAAAAGTGTATAAAGTTATATAGAGGGTAAAGTTTGGGCCCTGAATTTTGCTTAAGTGTATCCAAAATTTTGTTGTAACCTTGTTCTTTTTAATAATGGGAGTGCACTGTACAAATGGAGATGCTCTTGGTGATAGTAGTCTTGATAAATCTGATGATACCATTGATGAATTGTGTATTGCTGTTAATAACAGACAATATGTGGCATTTTGATAATGAATATGACTGACTGTATTCAAATGTCAGTAGCTTGCTATTCATCTTTCGTACTTGATTCCTTTACCAGGTTGACAGCCTTCGTGCTGAAGGTGTTTTCTCACGCTGATGAACTGACCCCTGTAGACAGAGCAGTCACTTGCAATGCAGGGCATTGGTTGGTGAGGAATGCCCAGAACCCCAACGGATCGTTCTCTGAGCTTTATGAAGTCCACCACAAAGAGATGACGGTTAGTTTGAATTCCCATCATTCAATGTCACTAGCTTAGCAGTCCAGCTTTGATGAATATCCATATGTACACTGAACTCTTAGTTTCGTTTTCCTGTTAAAGTAATGAAAGGGATGGTATAGGATTAGTGGAGATGAGGATTGGGCCTTTAGCTTTTTGCGAGATATATCAAGAAACCACTGAAATAGTACAGAGCATATCATTCTAAGAGGAATTAAAAGTTTATTTGATGAACATCAGTTTTGGAATGGCCGAGACATCCAAAAACAAAGTAAAAAAAAGCGATCCTAAATAAAAGCCAGGTCCCACCTTTTATTAGGATTGCTCTGTTTTGAATATCTCGGCCATTTCAAAATCAATTTTCATCAAATAAGTGTTGAATCCATCTTGGAATTACATGCTCTTTCATATATCACAAGAGGTTTCTTATTATCTCACCAAAAAAGTTAGAAACTGAAGTAAGGTCTCAACCAAAACTATAAGATACCTTTAATTGTATACACCATACATTTTTAGTGAGTCTAATTTTTCATGAATCCAAGACTTCCCGACAATCTCTTGAGGGATTAACTTTGTGATCATGGGGTACAGTAATTAAGGAAGACATGTATGTGTGCACTTTGCATTCATGTCAAGATCAGAGTTGATAATTTTGTGTATTGCTAAATTCTCAACAGCTTCTCACTTGCGAAATTTGCAAAAATAGAAACCTTCCAAAATGTATGGTTTGTACAGTAATGTGCCAAAGGTTGTCAGATGCTGAAATATTGAATTGGCAATAACCCACCTATAAGCAGTGATAACCTCATGAAAATTTGTGTTAAACATTTTGATATCTTTATTGACAGTGGTTAAAGTCATTTCAAAAGGAAAAATGGACCACTTGATAAATGATAGTTCAGTAATGATATTTGATTTTAACTTCATAATGTATCAAATAAAATGAATTCATGTGACATGATGATATGTACAATGTACAATATTTTATCACATAGACAAGAATTAGAATGCATAAAGTTTTGCTTTTGCAGAGAAGACCAAGTTGAGTCTTACGTATAATTTGATTTTCACTGCCCATGGACATTATCCATTGTATTATGTCGCTTTCCTCATGTGATTCCATATTTTAGGGTGGAGTCAGTGGGGAGGCGGCCATGACAGCATACGTCCTGATCTCTCTGCTGGAGAGCCCCTGGTGTGATGCAGTGGAGCAGGTGAGGAGGGTATGCAACTTGGGAGGGGAAGAGGGGATGTAGGGATCTCCCCTTCATTTTATATGTTGGTGATATAGATGAGGTTCCAGTAACATCATCAAGCCATGCTGAGGGGCAAAACGCAAAACCTGTGTATGGGGGGGGGGGGGGGGGGGAGGCTCCATACGTATGTGCAAGCTTGTAAGCATTACATCGTACGTCCCATGATAGACAGGCGGATATGCTGATATGCGGTTTGCACACCGCACGCCAGGGCTATTTGATTAATATACACGTGATCTGTTTTTTTCGCCCATCAGGCAATGTGTCATTTAACGTCACCTAACCTTGTTCCTTGTCTATTCAGCAAAGATGTTGCACTAAAGGAAATGGGTTCAAAGTGAAAAACCCTTGTTTGGATTCCACTGGAGCATGGTGTCGAGCACACTAACTACTAGACTACAAACCATTTCCTGATGTACACTATGTACACTGTACCATTCATAGAAATATCTCCCTGCATTATGAATAGAATTGGGCTTCAGTAGCAACAGTACAGTTTATTCAGCCATGTTAAGAGTTTATAGACCAATTTCCATCAGCTGTGTGGATTCCATTTCCGTAAATCTAGCCTTTCAGTAGTGTACCCTATTTCCCTCCACATTGAACCTAAAGTGATTAAGTGTTATGGCCTAAACTAAAGACTGATGTGAATGTATATAAGATCAGTAAGATAGGTATTCTCTCACCTTTAAGTTTTGCCTGATAAATAGCATTCCAACCACCGAAACATTACTTGCTGTAAAACTGAATTATTATAATTGTTAAGTTTTAATTAGGTTTTAGTATTTGAATGTGATGTGCTGTAAATATTTGTTGTACAGTGTACTCCTCTGATTTTTTGTTTTTGTTTTTTGTGATGCATTGGTGACACACACACACACACACACACACACACGCACACACACAAATAATGTGCTGTTTTTTCTTGTTTATTGAGACAAGTGTTTCATTACCATAATCTATTGAGTTTGTATAAAGACATATTATGCATTCCGTAAAATTAAATTGCATAAACCAGTACTATATAAAATTGACCAACTCTATTTTCAAGTGTTGATCTTCAAGCTATTTCCCTAATGAATCTCCATTCTGGATGTTCATATTTGGTGTTGCTGTGCAGGACCTAGGGCTAGCCATCCAGCGGGCCAAGAGGTTTCTGGAAATGCAGGTAAATCTCCTGACCAGGCCTTACTCCAAGGCCATCGTGGCCTATGCCCTTGCCCTCGCTGACAGCGAGTATGCCACTGAAGCTAACAGGAGACTGAAGAGTGATGCTTTCAACAATCAAGGTAGGGGAAACTCTCTCATGTATCTATTTGTGATGCTTCGTCATACAAGCCATATTATGTTGGGAAAATAATTGTCTGGATTTTGAGATATGAGTTTACCAGGTTGCTCAGCTTTAAATTGATATACAATTTGTTGATTTCATCAAAAGGAGAGAATTTTTTGAAAACAATTACAAATTAGGAAACTGTAACAGTTGTTTTGCCAAAGTTAGCTTAACATGCATTTGTCTTCCTCGTATGATCTCTGACTTTAAATGGGTAACATTATGATGCACCTTATTTTGACAAAGAGTATCTGTACTTTAAACATTTTGAGTAAACAGTCGAATTACTACTGTTCGGATTGTCAGCTGATTGAGACTATATGCTGTCCATTATATATGTTGTTATGTAGCGTAATGCTGTTGGGGTGACAAAAAAAATTGTCAAGTGTTGAGGAGAGTGAAAAAAACATGGTAGCCATAGCGCTTACTATAACGAATGAGATTACCTTTCCTTTGGCATGCCGTGGTGGCTTTTTTTTTTTATCATTATGAGACAACTAGGATTTTGACAGGACATACAGTGTAGCTTAATTGATTAACTGACAATTATTTAAAAAAGAATGATTTTCACCCAAATTTGTAATACAAGGGGCCCGTTTTATCAAAAAATATAATTGATTATAAAGTTCTTTAACACACAGGCTGCCATAAACTTATGATAGAAATCAACTATATAATAAATTACAATTTGTATAACTCTTCATAAAACAGTGCCAAGGTCTTATCACCCGTGCAATGATATAGTGCTTTAAAGCAGTAGAGGTTTTCATCATTTTACTGAAAAAATAGCAATAAGATGAAGAAAAGTTTGTATTTTGGTCTATAAGCATCTGAGAATGTCCATTACATAAACAGATTAGCATTGATACATATTTTAACCATGATTGACCGTTTTTAACAATCCCATAGATGGTAGCCGCCACTGGGCCCCGGCAGAGGAGGACACTCTGAACCAAGACATGCCCCACTGGTATCGAGTCCGTCCCACCGCCATCGCCGTGGAGACCACGGCCTACGCCCTCCTAACCCAGCTGGCTCTCCGTGAGATCACGTATGCTGGCAGTGTCGCCCTCTGGCTGAGTGAGCAGCAGAACTACCAAGGAGGCTTTGTCTCCACCCAGGTGAGCTGTGGTAGACAGATTCTAGAGAAAGAGTGATACTTGATGTGATCTTGGTAAAATACACCATCTTATTCTTGAGTTAGTATTCATAGAAAGCCAGTTTAAGGATTGATCTCATGTACTCTGTTTTGAGATAATGTGATATATCCAGCAGTGTTGTGTGTTGCACAGCTTTGTAGACTTGAAAGAGTGTTGGTTTATGATAGACCCAGATTTTTATAGCAGCTAGCATGGGATAGCATCCTGGTGTGTATCAAGTGTGATAATACAACAATTATCAATGGTGTATGGTATATTATTACTTACATGGACATGCATGCATTACAATTGGAAGGGAATGAAAATATAAGATTGATTTATGTTTTAGAAAGCTTACATGCAGATGCTGTCAATTTCATAGGCATCAATACACTTCGTGTCATCGAACCTTTTGTTCTGGCCTCGGAGGCCCCCCCCTCGACATTTCGCACGATTACTCTGCAACACGCAATGCTGTCGCCGCGATGCTCCATGACTTTTTTCTTTTGAGTTTCCCGCACATTTTGACACCAAATTTGTGACGCCTGGGGGTACGGTTCTGAAGTTACATGACTTGTTGTACATGCACGCGAGGCCAAAAATGGCTAAAAAATGTGATTTTGTGTACAAAGAGTTTTTTCGCATGGTTCATATAAATATGCTTATTTTTACTCTCAATGGCTAAAATTAGTTTGTTTAAGGAGTATTATGCTTCAAAAAGTGTCTGTGACAAATTTTGTTACAAAAAACAACAAAAACAAAAGGTTGAAAAAACAAAGAAATACATAAGAAATTCATGAAACAATAAAATAGATAAGAAATTAATTTTGATACCAAATTTTTTTTCAAGTACATTTGCTAAGAATGCCACAAAGAATAATCATACCAAAAATGAGCACTTTTGGAGCTTTATTTACTGATTTAGATGAAAGATTCTGATTTCTCGCATAAATTATCATAATTAATCAAAATAAAATAAAAGAAGACTATTTTCTAAAATTTAAAAACACAATCTTGTAGATTACATTGCACACTACCATTGTGCAAAGTTCTGCGGCGATCGCGCGATCCACGGCCGAGATCTTGGGGGGGGGCCCTTGAGGCCCCCCCCCCCAGTCTTTCGAGCTACCAAAATAGCCCAGTCTTTTTAGGGTTAAACCAGATTAACACCAAGAAGCCTTAAAAACTTTCACTAGTCTTTCATACGATTAGAAACTTGTTGAAATAGACACTGCTTAAATTCTTGATATTATTGTTATTATTATTATTATTACTACTACTACTACTACTACTACTACTTCTACTACTACTACTACTACTACTACTACTACTACTACTACTACTACTACTACTACTACTACTACTACTACTTCTACTACTACTACTACTACTACTACTACTACTACTATTATAAGAGACAAAAATTAAAGGTTGATGTGCATCTTTGATACCTTTCTACACTCAGGATTCTGTCATCGCCCTCCAAGCGCTCATCAAGTACATGGAGATGGCCCATAATGGAGATGACATTGACCTCAACTGTGTCCTCACTTCGGACGCTGACGAGTCTTTCCGCTTTGAACACCACATTCTTCCCCACAATGCCCTGGTCCAGGAAGAAGTTATGGTAAGTTATGGTGATCATACATGTATTTCTCCTCTTTCTTCTTCTTAACATCAGTCATGCATGAGTCAACCTAGACAACTGAATGAATGCCATTTGAATGTATGTATATAGAGACTTAAATTTCCCACTTATATATATATTACTATATAGTCAATCCTGTCTTAGTGGCCACCTGTCTATAGCTGCCACCTGCAGTATATAGACATTCTCCTACCTACCTGCATTTGTTCTGGACAGTGACTTTGGTATCCAGTATACATAGTTGTGACAAAGAGTTTTCATGTTGTATTTTTTTTCTCTCAATCATTCGTCCATACTCTAGGTTCCTATCGGTGGTCGTCTGAGGAGCGAATGCTCTGGAAAAGGGACTGGCAAGCTCATGGTAAGTGTCTTATTCCATAGAAAATCAAATCTTCAGTGCTGATACATTCAAGTTTTTGTAAATTCAGATAACAGCATATACATCTCACTAGTGTGATAAGACCAACACATTAATTCCCAAAGGAAGAAAAGGCCAGACAGAAAGAAAGAGAAGGTGTGATACTAAAAACAATGTCCACACTACTCTTGTGTTGTGAGGGTGAGGTTGCCTAGTGACCTCGCTAAATTGATTTCTCCATTGTTTTGGATTTGTGTGCCATGTCTGGATGATCAGTTCAAAATCAAATGCAAACCTTTACTTTGGATTGTCTGCTATCAGCATATTATTATATGACCTGCACTCCTGCGTGTGAACTTGAAGTGTACATGAAAACAGGGTTGCCATTGTTAAACCCTTACAGGATGGGCTGATTTTGGTACAACACACATTTCCCATAGACTCTTGCCTGAATATACTCGGGATTTGTCCTCAACGGGTTAAAGGAAGGACTTTACTTCTGCACTTTCTGCATGTTATACTGATATCTTACAACATGATATTGTCATAATATGAATTTACGCATGAAGAGGCGTATGTTATGAAGTACAACCATGACAATCAATGATATGCTCAAACCAGAGTACAATGTATACATACACTTGTACATTGTAAAAATAAAGTTGAGTTGTGCTTGCTTTATAGCAAAACATAGTTATCGGTATAAATAACAACTAGAAAATGCAAATTGCTGCAACGTTACATTGTAAGTATTACGTAGAGAAATCGTCGGCCTTATTATTATTCACTATCCAAACCCATGAAATTTCAATCATTTACTTTTTTCCCATTTTTCGTACAGGTCAAGATGAAATTCAATCGTGTGGCCAATTCAGCCGAGTCCTGCCCATTTGAGGTGACATACGAGGCCCATGAGGCCCGCAATGGTGCCATGCCAGACCCCGTCAACTCCCGATCCAGGGTAGCTGTGATCCGCCGCTCCACCACCACAGCTGCCCAGATGGCTCGGGCCAAGGGAGACTTTGTGGCTGAAATCAGCTTCTGTGCAAGGTAGGATTCAAATATTAACCCATTGAGGACGAGTCCTGAGTATACTCGGGCAAGCGTCTGTGGGAAATGCGTGTTGTAGCAAAATCAAACCGTCCTCAACGGGTTAATAATAACTCCATATTCATATTCATTCATAGTTTCTCTTTAGAATATTTCATCACAGACAATGAGGATAAGAAGCAAAATGATTAAGGTTGATGACAGTGATTATAAGAATAGCAAATATAATAGCAACAAATCTTGACAGACATTTCGCTTCTCTCAGTTTAGGTCACATGTAGACAGATATCGGTGACTGTCCTGTTTTCAGTAGGTGATTCGAAGCTTTGAAGAGAAGAAAACTATTATTGTGTTTTACTCTCAGCATTAGTAATGCAGTAATGCCTCAAACTAGAGAAGCATGTATGGTGTGTCACTTTCATTCCTTCGATTATAAAGTTGAAATGAATGTCAGTCATTCATCAGTGGAGAGAATGTATCATCTTAAAGGGATAGTACAGTATTGGTGGAGATGAGAATTGGGCTTTTAACTTTTTGCGAGATACCAAGAAAACACTTATGAAATAGTACAGAGCATACCATTTTAAGAGGAATTTAACGTTTATTTGATAAGAATCAGGTTTTGAATGACTGAAACATCCAAAAACAAAGTAAAACAAAGCGATCGTAATAAAGTGCGGGTCCCACACTTATTAGAATCGCTCTGTTTTGGATATTCAGCCATTTTAAAAGCAATTTTCTTCAAATAAACATTGAATTCCTCATGGAATTATATGCTCTTTCATATTTCATAAGAGGTTTCTCTTTCATATTTCATAAGAGGTTTCTCATTATCTCACCAAAAAATGTTAGAAACCTGAAATTAGGTCTCAACCAAAACTATACGATCCCTTTAACTTTAATCCATTGCCACTACATTGTAGGTACACTGAGAACACCAGGACCAACATGGGTATCATTGATGTCGGTCTCTACTCAGGCTTTGTGCTAGTTGAGGACCAGCTTGAAGAGGTGAGTGGTGGTCATTTGCTGCTGCTTCAGTGCAGATTTTTTTTTTATATCTGTGCAGACAGACACACAGACACACAGACACACACTCACATATATAGTCACCACAGAGTGTGTGAGTCACAGTGGCTTAAAAATGTATGAGTGTGACAGTTTACAGTAAATACACAAAATGTCTTATGTATAGATGGTATCATATGCATACTTTCATGACATCAGATGAGAAAAATTTCAAATGTGGCATGTTGTAATGATTGTAGAAAGTATTATTAATTGTTCAGACTTTAATGACCATGTGACCCTTTGATTTCCCTCCAGATGGTGAATGCAGATCATCGTCACTTGGTGCGAAGGTTTGAGGTGTCTCAGCGATCGGTCATCTTCTACCTGGACAGGGTGAGGGGAACTTTGCATTCTTTCTTTGAAGTAGCTTTTTTGTCGCATGGCAATATTATTTTTGTTTTGTTTTTCTTTCATGCAGAGTCGGAGAGTAAAGTAGACAAATCAATTAATGGGATTTGACAAAGATATGTTAAAATGTCCTAGTTATCTTTAAAATATCAGTAAAGACTTGAAATAACTTGACACTGTCAAGATTTCACTAATTTTAAGAAACTGAAGTATACACTCTGTAACTATCTGCGGCTATGTCTACCGAATGACCTGCATGTTTTATTTTCATATATCTCTTTAACTTTATATCTATTATCTGTGGATTGAATATATTCGTGTGAGTAATTTTTTGCGCTCAGCCAAGTTAATTTAAATGAATTTTGCGTATTTTTAATTACGTGGAATGAAGACATTACATAGTGGTACATGTAACCAATAAAAGTATTACCATGGTTTTATTTGCGCACTAGTTTCGGTATCTGTTTTCGAATATGCTTCTGTATTATGGATAAAAATGATGCATTCTTTTTTTCCTCCTGTCTAAAACAAATTATTACCAGATTCCTGCAGACCAGAGCATCTGTATCCGTTTCAACGCAAGGCGTGAGATGCACGTTGGTAACGTCCAGCCTGTGGCCACCAGAGTCTATGACTACTACTCGCCAGGTTAGCCAAAACTACTCCCAATCATATTTTTTTCCCCTCATTCCTTGGCTCCAGATTGATCTTTGTGATAATGTTGTGGCTAACAATGTGTTGAATGAACTTGCTGTTAGGTTTGCAACTTGTTTGGATTACATACTTGTTTGGATCTCATACTTGCCTCAAGAGTATTTCAAAATAATAGAATTGTGATAAGGGATGGTATCTGGACTGAGGAATGTTTCAGACTGAGTTATTGGGAGCGGACTAGTTGAAGAAATACAGTAGCAAGATAGAGCCACCTAAGATTGGTTGGAACTTGTGCTTATTGCCATGAAGTCACTTTCCACAAACTAGAGCAAAAGCAACATACTTTTTTATCTATTAGTGGAAAATTGAGCAAAGAAAATGGGATTCCATCGGGAATGCTTTTTATTATAGGCATCAAGGATTGCTTACATGCGTGATCACAGTGAGTATACCTGTCATTATGTACGGTTGACCATATGTGTGAGTTGTAACAGTTTGCTGACCTTTCTTAATAGTGAAAGAAATTGAACTACAGGTTCCTCTGTTGTCTTTATGTAGTGTACTATTTTGTTGCCCTGAAGAGAGAAGTACTTATAAGATCTTGAATGTTTGCACATTGATTAATTTTGTGCAATTGTACCAATTCTCCTCTTTTCCTGAAAACAGATAAATCCTGCACCACATTCTACCACCCACTGAAGGGTTCGTCTGAGATTCAGACCCTGTGTAATGATGAGTCTGAATGTGTGTGTCCTACAGGTGAGTGTCACTACCATTACTTCTGTATCAACTCTCGGGCCTGCTTCATTAAGATTGATCTTAAGATTAATTGGAAGATTAATGCAATTCAGAAAAGTCATGCTCTAGTCTGCCAAAACTTGTGCTAAAAATCAAGTGTAGGTATCTCTGTGAAACAGAATTTAATGATGTTGATTTTATGCTTGATTCACCGAGTTATGCTTGATAAATCAAGCATAAGATCAATCATAACTCCTTATGAAATAGGCCCCTTATCTTACAAAGTTCCACTTAGGTGGATAGTTAGCTTCTTTCATAAATCCCTCCCCCTGTTTAACTGCAAAAGGCCACAGGTAGATGCTGTGTGAAAATCAGAAGCCTTGAGTTTTTCTAGAATCTTTTCTTTGCCTCAGGGTAAGAAGGTTTTCAGAAAATTCATCGAAGTTTTCCCCATGTTTCAATTATCTCAGTCTTGATTTGATTGTAAGAAAGTCAGTATATAATCAATGTATGGGGCAAGTTATTGGTCAGATCTGGGTCAGTGGCTGGTAAGGCAATGTCTGAAGCAGCTGAACTAAAAGCTGTTGAGTGATGGCATACACGGCCACAATGGTAGTGCCATATAAACAAACTCTGTCAATTTAATCTACATCTGTCATCTACACTAAATGATGGTGTCTTCATACTGCAATACAAAGCATGCTAGGCAGTGTTCAGCAGAATTCCAGACAGTAGTGACAACTGTGTGCAGTTTATTTCTGTGTGTGTGTGTTTTCTTTTTTTTCACGAGTTAAGTGATATTCTTGAAAGTAAGATCTCCAAAGATTTTGCCACCTGAAACACAAATGTGTTGTACATTATGTTTTAATCTAAGGTGGCAGATCACTTCCATTTCTCCTGAAAAGGGATACTTATTTCTCTCTCCGGCATTTTGTACGTGATTGAATTCAATCACTCACAATTTTTCAACATATATGTTCATTCAAAACCGTGATCTTAGATTGTAGTGTAAAGGAAATCTCAATTTTCAAACCCCAAGCTTGTGAGTGATTTCCTCCTTTAACTCACACATCTCGGTGAATATTTTGAATGTGATTTCATGCAATGATTGATGACTGAATTTAAAATTTTTTGTTCCTTAGAACGCTGCACAAGTTGTGACCGTGAGTCTCAGAGGAACTTAGAGGAGGCGGCATGTGCTTCTGATGAACATTTTGGTAATTATCACCCCAAACAACAGACAGGTTCTGTAATGTATTCAAATTGTATGCATACCTTGTTCACAAAAGTTACCCTTTACAACGGTAAAGCTTGCCAGAAGCTTGCCCTACCTAGCACCAAATAAGTGAATTCCTGCCCATGTAACTTATTGGAAGGAAGCAGATGAATGAAATACTTCGTTACTAGGCTGTAGGAAAAGAAACATCTATAAATTGTCACACATTTCAGCAGTGGTTTATTTTCACAGTATCTCACTGACTCATAGTGAATCAATGCATAGTGCTACATTTACACTACAGGCTTCACTGTTAGTTTGTTGTGTATCAATTACATGTTCATGTACCAACTGATATAACTGTTATTTTAAGATTTAATTTTTCTTCTCTATTGTTGATGGGCTGTGATTTTTAGACAAAAAGATGAGCTGTTCACTGACATGCTGTTCTGTCATACTGCAAATCACTGTAATTTTGTCACAAGATCATCTTACAATAGTATAAAGCATGACATCTCAGGAAAGTTCAAGGAAGAGAAATTGGGAGAAAAGAGCCTCCCCCCTCCCCCAAAAAGAATGAAAGAAATCACATACTCCACTAACCTAAAATGAGGGAAAGCTGAAAAGAAATGGAATCTATCAGGGACAGAATAATACTGTCACTATGTGGTATGTGTAGATTAGGAATTTGAATGAAGAGGGAAAGTGTTGCACACTGTGCATGAATGAATTCTAGCCTGCGGCAAACAAAGTTTTGCTCAGGAAAAGGAGGGGCATTTTGCCAGCTGGTGATTACTGTACGTAGAATTACTTTGATGTGATGAAGACATGAAGTTATTATGGTTTGATTATGGTATATATGTACTCTGTATTTATTACAGCTCTCAGAGTGAACATTACAGGCCAAGATCATGATAATGGCTACACTGTCCTGACCGGTAATGTGACCAGGGTTTTAAAAACAGGTAAGTACGGAGGAGATTGAAGCAAATGTACTTTTGAATGTAACTCCTGGGTTACGTACACTACAAAATATATATTATGAGACTGTTCAACAAAGTGAAAGAAATCGATTCTTAAAGTTCTTTGCGCAAATATTAATATTCATGATTATGGTAATCATTATTGTTTGCCTTCTATTTCCCCTGTGTGTACATTAGGTGGATTTCTGTTTGCTTCCTCCTATTAAAACTAGCAACACAAACAAATAAATGTAAATATGAAAATGAACCAATGAAGTTAAGCCAAACTGGTGTACTTTCACGTCAGGTGGATATAAGAAATTCTTTGCCAATGAAGATGAATTGAAATTGGTCTTGATTCTTGAATCTTCGTAGGACCTTTTCCAATAAGAAGAATCAGGGATATTGCCCTCTTTTCCACTCTCTGTAAAGCATAGAATCTGTTGTGAGAGCAGATGTCCGTATGGCTGGAAGTGATGTGTAGTAGTCAAGTCTTATGTGCACTGTTTGCCTTTTTGTCTCATCCCGTGCATATCTATTATAGAGTGAAAGTCTTGTGACAGTTACTTCCTAACAGCTGTGTATAGTTCTCCAATATGGGTTGCACCAGTCTGTAGACCCTAACCTGGACATGATGTGACCTGACATTACACGACCCGACTTTACATGTCCTTCCCTTTAACATGTCCTGACTTTTAATACATGACCTGACCTTAACATGACCTGACCTTAACATGACCTGACTTTCAATGACCTGACCCTACATGACCTGACTGTAATTGAGCTATTCTTACATGTCCTGAACTTATCACCTGATCTTACATAACCTGACCTTACATAGCCTGACTTTTAGTGACCTTACCTTACATGACCAGACTTTACTTGACTTGACCAATAATGTCCTGACCTTATATGACCTGATCTTTTATACATCACCTGACCTTACAGTGTTTATGACCTGAGAGCATTACCAGACCTTATCATCTCCTGTGAACAAAATAATTTCATCTGTGAGTGAGAATTTCTTCCACAGAGATACGGCTAAATCAGTTTTGTCTGCACTTGAGATATATCTAAAACTGAAATGTGCCTTGCTTTGCTGTAATTTACAGGAGTGGATGCTGTGCTACCTGGCTCCTTGAGACTCTTCTATGTCAAGGAGCAATGTGACTGCCCCAAGATTAAAGTAAGGAATGAGTACACCATCATTGGTTCTACTTCACTCCGCTATGTCAGAGAGGATGGTTTAGAAGGGTAAGATGATTCAACCTTTGTATATTTTGTGTCTCTGAACTATTGCAGACCTGTCGCAGACTTCTCCTGTCATACTTTTGTTCATGTTACCATGATTAGTTCTTTGAAAGACGATAGTATAGGAGCAACAGGCAAGGCTTATAGAAAGTTATTCTCTAGATTGGATCTCAGATTGTAACCTGCATGTTAATTAGAGCTAGATATGTACCTTAGTATGAAGAATATTCAATGAAAGGTATACAGTATTGATGAAGGATTGTGATATTTTTTTATGGTAATTATCATAACCTAGTTGCTCAATGAATGTTGTTTCATTATTGCATTTATTTCTGCTGCTATGATTATATTTTGTGAATTCTTAACTTGAATGCTTGCTCCTACATTGATTTGCAGTTACAAATACCTGCTGGACAAGAGAAGCATCGTCGAGTCATGGCCTACGAAACTGCACAAGAGGAGGAATCGAGACGTTGTGACCAAGCTGGAGGAGTTTGAAGATGCCATGATGGAAACGGGATGCACATGACTTTGACATGGAGGAGACTCTGAGTTTGTCGCTGGAAGACCTGATCACAAAGGAAGGTCTTCTCACCACCTTGTCCTCATTTTTATTCCAAATAACTGAAAACTTGATTGTGGTACTGGCTAACTTGAGGATAGATATATATTTTCTTACAATGCTCCACTGTATGCCCCATGTTAATCACTCATAGAAAGTGAAATTTGGCCATTTGCAGGGCTCGACATAAGTGGTGGCCTGGGGGCCTCTAAAAATTGATTTCTGGCCACGAAATTTCCCAAAAAGTTATCTTTTGGTGGCCTGACTTGGCATGCAAGATTCAAAATGGATTGTTAGCTGGGGTGAGCTATTGCGATCATGCATCGCCCGGTTGTGTGTCGTCCATCGTCCATCATATCTGTCGTCCGTCCCGAGTTGTGCATCGTCCGTCATCCCTCATCTCTTGTCTATCCTGAGTGATGCATCTTGCTTCTTGCAAACCTTTTTACATTTTCATCTTCTTCTTGAAAACCCCATGACAGATTTTTACCAAACTTGGCAGGTAGCATCCCAGGGATAGGATCTCAGATGAGCACCATGTCTCCCCCCCCCCCCCCTCCTTCCCATGGGGGTCCCACGGGATCCCAAATCCCCAAGTTAAGGAAACTTAAAAATCTTCTTCTCTGGAGCCAAAAGAAAGAGCTGAGTTAATGCTATTAGTAAGTGCGTTGATGACTGCCGTTTCAAGTTTGTTCACGGCGGATCCAGGGGTTCCGTCCCCCCTTTGGGCCTGGTGGGGGGGGGGGGGGGTTCCAAAGTGGGGCCTTAATTTTACATTTTCATCTTCTACTTGAAAATGCGTGGTAAAATTTTCATAAAACTTGACAGGTGTTATTGCTAGGGTGATAGTATACTAGTAAGTACTGGTATAAATTGGTACCAACATAATAGAATATACAAATGGACACCATGCCCCCTGGAAGCCGCAACCACACAACCCCCCCCCCCCCCCCCCCAGCTTGCTAAATGTTCTCAAGTAATAGTCTGCAGGAATGTGTGGAAGGTGAACTTGCGATACGTACGTGGGTTAGCGTGAGACCCCGAGTCTCTTGTTCCATTTTCATTTATTTCAGGCCACCAAAATGTCAGATTTAAAGATTTTAGTGGCCCGAATGGCCACCTGGCAGAAAAAAAAGTTAGTGTCGAGCCCTGCTATATGCCTTATATTCTTTCACCCCCTAGATATTTATTGGTACTGCAGAGATTTTCACTGTATGTAGTCCTGTATGTCTATCTAATGTAATCTCATTTGACTGTCTTTAAATCTTCGTCCACCTTGATAATCTGTAAAGATCATAATCTATGAACTCTTGATTGCCCCACCCTTCCAACGCTATCAGACAATCACAGACTCATGTATACTTGCCACTATACTACCAAGACTTTACCCATGTGGGGAAAAAAAAATCCCCTCTGCCTTCAGCCTCAAATTTAATAATGAAGTTTGACAGTAGTCAGAAAAGATATCGTGTATGATGTAAGCAAAGATCCTGAATGGTCAGGAAAAAACGAGAAGAAATTGTGAAGGAAAACCCAAGATTTGTGAAGATTTGTGATTGTCGTCAAATCTTCGGTGAGATATTATGTTCATTTCTTCCAGTATACATGCAGCATACCTTTAAGTCTTCTTCCGATGTGGATAGAATGACTGACTTGAATAAGAAGCAATAGAAAACTGTTAATAGGGCCAAATTGCACACTATGTGCTTCAAAGTGATTTCCGCAGGAAATACAAACTGTATATCTTCACTGCTTGTTTGAATCGTATACGTTTAGCTGCCCATTTACTGCTGACCAAATTATATATTTTATATCCTTTTGTACAATATTTCCACGAATATATTTGTATGTTATGCACACCACTACGCACACAGGCATATCATTTTTAAGTTTGCTAGAAAGCATGCTATCTTGCATCATGTATATCCCAGGCTTGTTTAAAGTTGTGATCTGCTCAAAGGTACAACTACTGCAGAAATTGTACGCTTTGAAAAGTTGTCCGTGATGTTGACCGTGGCCAAAAGCGTGAAACTTAGCAGTCAGTTGCTGATCATGGTGATCATTTGGAATTTCATACTGCTCATAGCTAAATCGCTGATTATTGAGAGTGATTATTTTCTTTTTGATGGCAATTGTTCACAAAGTTTGATGTTTCAGGCCCCAGCTGTATCATTAGGATGGAAAGAAATCGTATTTATACACAGTAGATTAAGTATTTAAGATATTTAAGTGATGTATTGAGTACATTGAATGTATCCAGGCGTAATCGTTGAGGTTTGTGCTTCAGGTGTGATTGCCCCCTCTTCCTCGAATTGTGAACTCTAATTATGTGGGTTACTTCACTAGCTTTTATGTCTCTTGACTCTTTTATGACTCCAAAGCATCTGTGTCTGTGCCAGCATGAACACATCACGCTGTCTTACCTTTGAGTTTGTGACTGTACCGCACTCGTAGAAGGTGATTTCTCTCTTTTGAGTACCCTGACAACACTGTACCATTATTCTAAGCTTGTGACAATACCACGCTAAAAGCGTGTGCTGAACAACTTTGGGGCATTGGTTATCTTGATTTATGGTATAATATCAATGTGTGAAATGATTTTCAATGAGCAAATGATGTTCTCATACTTAAGTGGACTAATATGTAATCTTACTTGGTAAAAGAAGGCACTCCCATTATCCTTGTAGAGCCAGTAGGAAAGACTTTGCCCTCTTTTCCACTTTCTTTGCAGTGTATAGTGTAATTCAGTTGAATTATAATTGATATTCTTCTGAACTGTAATACATAAGACAAATCATTGCATGCTGGGCCAGTAAGTATAATTTGTCACGGTGCTGATTTAGGTGGAAAGCCCCACATTGACTACTAGACAAACTAGTGTCTGTTTGGGTCTACTCAGATCTTACATTGTTCAGCAAATTTTGGGTAATGGATATTTCGTATACCTGCTGAAATAAAAAGTTGTGCTGGTGTACTAGTTTGGATTCTATCAGTCATTAAGTTTTAGGCAAGATGTCCCAGATGACATCAGATGCAGGGTTTCTCCAGCAGAGCCAATGAACAACATAACATTATCATTCAAAAAATGTTGTAGATGTCTATAACTTGTGCTTCCACATCATTTTTCTCTCGCAACTCAGCACCCCTCCTCTTTTATGTATGTTTTATATTGCAATTGTATATGTAAATATAATCAGTCGAGACAAAAAAAATGTACTATTTTGTGGCTGAATTGAAATATGTATCCTGATTTTAAGGAATTGTGTAGCTTTATGTCCCTGGCATTTTAAAGCAATCGTAGTTTTCCAAACATGATTGGTTATTATTATCATTAATCTTTTTTAATCATGTTTGTAGGTGTTAAGAATGTCTCTATCATGGATTTCTGTAGTATGTACAGATTTTTATTTTTTCCCCCAATGCTTGCACTTTGCTTTTGAAACATTTTGGAGTGAATGTTGACATTGAAGTGTTAAAAAAAATGTTTTGTTATTGACAAGTTTTTATTGTCCAATATCAGTCATGTAAAGTGTTATGCTTAACTGAGTTAATATGCTACATTCACCGCGAACAACAGTGAACAACAGTTTGAGAAATGTTCTGTTTTGCAGTTTCATTTTTGTAATGCAATTGAGTATTTGTAAAAGGACAGAAAGAGAGAGAGCGAGCGAGAGAAAGAGGACAAGACGAAGAGAGAGTGAAAGAGAAGGGATGTTAACGGAAGTTTCCAGAATGTTTTATATTTGTCTGGTTGTATCACTTATGTTAAATTATTCTCTCTCTTTTTTTTTTTTTCTAAGTCACTTGTCTCTTTAATAGGTCGTAGTCAAGTGAAAATTGTAGCCTCTTTTTTTTTTTTTCAGAAAGATGCCCCATGAAAATGTGTGATTTTGCACATGTTCATTACAGCACTGACCAGTTTTATCCGTACAGCCGGCGCCAAATATGATTTGGATGTTCTTAAAGCAAACATCAGTTAATATCCCAAATTTAATTTTTACTTGTACTGTACATGTATTTACCTTTCCCAGTCCCTGATTACAGTGATCGTCTTCCTACCATTTATTGTCCAATCTGTTGAAAATTCATTTTTCAAAACAATTGCTCAGTGCTAATGATGAATCAGCAATGTAACAAGTATATTTTTCTTTTACTTTATAGTGATTATATTTGATATTTAAAAACCATTCAACATACCAGAAATTCTTAAATTACCAGGTGAGTGGCTACACTCTGTGTTTTCAGTCTTGGTGGACTTAAGTGCGATGAAGCTTGTGTGGGCAATGCACTCATTTGATTTTATATTTATTTTGATATTATTTTGACATCATCTTTTACAGAAATGACAACTATAAACAAAAAATCTGACATGGTGATTTGGTAAAGGAATGGCAATAGGTTTAAATAATTGTGTAAAAGAAATGCAAACATATGTTGGTATGGTATGGAAGTGCGTGTCATCTCTCAGCTCATACTGCATTTTAAAGCATGTTATGACAGTCAAATGTGAAACAAACATTCTTCGGCAGTTTTGATGTTTCCACAATATTAATCCATACTACCTATTTTGATCTAAACAGACTTAAGAAGTTTTAACGTGCTCATATTGTTAATCCATGTAATTGATATCTTCAAGGGTTGTATGTTGTATGCAGGAAAGCAACTGGTTTGATATTGCAGTGATGGAAAAGAATGAAAAAAAAAACAGAATTGGAATTGAACAAAATTGGAGTCTAACTGCTGTTTTGAGGAAAGCATTTTTGTAACTACATTTTAATTCAGCATTTCATGAAGTGTGATACTATTATATTTAATGTTTTCAAATTTGATTTCAAAGGGTATTTATGATGGATTGCTTCTCCCATTTCATTAAAGTTGCTCTGAAATTTGGTTTACTATTTTTTGTTAAGGAAATGGAAGTGTGTTTCCATTGGTTAGTACTTTGTTTCATTTCAAATTGCCTATTGTAAAATAAACAGTATTCATAAATAAACACTTTTAACTATGCAAGTGAATACAAATATTTGAGTGAATTTTATCATTGATATGTGCTCCTACACCGATGAGAAAGAGGTATGAACTTGATGGAAATTGAGATTTGGTGCCCGTTTCAAGAAACTTGGCTTGCGATTAAAAGAAAAGTTGTGTGCAATTTGTGAGACTTGTGTGTTATTTCTTTAGTTGCGTTGAAAAGCAAAGTTTCTAGCAACAGGGCCTTGACTTATTTAAAGTGTACCAATACCCTGAGTACTATGTTTGCTATATTTGTAGAATATACTTGACAAATGCCCTCTTCAAAATATGTATTATAATTTTTTTGTCACTCCAATTTTTATCTATTGGGGTTTAAATGTAAATTTTGTATACAAGAACAAAAATGACTGGAAATAGACTAGTCGATCACCTGATCCTTTCAATTACACAATTGCGCTATTAATATTTAAAAAGAAAAAAAAAAACGTCTTGAACGGTAGTGATATGTAATGCGTGGGCGTGATCAACTAACCAATCGACATGAAATCTCGATATTTGTAAAAACGTACACATATAGCTAGAATGGGCACACATCGGTACCGGTGCTTTTGGAGTAGAACTTACACGCAGAGCACAAGTGCCAAATTGTTATAGAGATATGATCTGATTTATTGAAATACGTATGCTTTCAGGGTCTATCACAGGTGAAGTATGGCTGTTTTTAGTGTATTCTAGCTGTACACAAGTTTGATTTTCAGGGTATCGGTGCACTTTAAAGTGTTGCAACACTTCTACTTGTAAAGAGTCTTATACACTTTAAATATCATCCAACGAACAGCATGCTAACATGGACATGTATTTTCATGAAACCATCCAAAGAAATACCTACATGTAATTCTGGCGTGTGGGAAAATGTTGCCATATTGATATATTTCTTAAAGGGGCATTCCAGACGATTTTCATAATTTCACATCATGTAGTACATAAATCAGCAGCTCCATGTACAGACGTGGAATTTCTTGTGGTCCTTGAGCAGAGAAACCAATAATCTGAGCATTTTAAACAAATTACACTGAACAGTGTTGACGACATAGGAGCCTCGTATATTTCACAAATGTAGCAGTGTAATTCCATTACAATACTGCTTGCTTAACAAGTTCACCTGTGTAGAATCTATGCATGCCTTCTTCATTTGTTCTGCTTGTTTGAGCCCCAACTCATGCATTCTTATGGTGAGGCTGCCATGTCATCATCCTTGTTCATTGCAATTTGTTATAAATGTTGAAAACATTATTATTCCTCATCCCAGTCACTATGAATTCTGAAACTTTGTACTCAGTATAACTTATTTATAGTTGTTCAAATGAAAAAAAAGTCTGAAAATCTTCTGGACGTAAGAAGTAGGAGGAGTGATAAAAAGAAAAAAAATAGGACAGCAAATTAAAAAAAAAGAGAAAAACATAACATAGTGTGTTTGTATCTTTTATTACACAGAATATCAGCACTAATCCAATCATCTCAGATACATAACAGAGGAATAGTATGTACATTCAAGCGGTGTATATGCAACAAATACAATGTTGTCAAGAGAATGGAGGAGTGCATTCTCTGTGTTCATTTAGAACAATTGTAGTAAAATGACATTTTCTCACTCCATTCATTCCACTTGGGCAAAGAGAGTGAATTCAAGTCAAAAGATGTAGCTTAAAAAGGTCACCCTGTCTCACACACATGACTTTCGTTGAAGAAGTTGGACGGTAAATTTATGCGGAAGGAATCGTTAACCAAATAGCATTCTCTTAGATTAAATATTATATCATCATATACAGAACAGCATGTACATATAGGAACTATCACAAATTCATGAGTTTATGTACATATGTACAATTTGATATATCTGTTTATTTTACACAAGCTTGAAACATTGCTATAAAGAATATGCAAATCTGACAAGGTGGTAAGCTTTCCTGTGGGTGCTCAGTTTGGTTTGCTTGCATAGTGACTCTTGGTGCTGTCAATACTCAAGGTGATAAACATTCCTTCACTCCTTGGAGTCTGTCCGAGTTTATGGATCCTGTAATCACCTTTCGATAGGACACTCAAAGGCCAGTCAGTAAGGACAACCTTTGCTTGTTTTCTCAGTATAGCGTTGAGGTCTTGACAAAGTAGGCTTTTCTCATTGCCACAAATCTGCATCCCATAAAGATATTATCTGGATGAGAACCTTTCTATGCAAAACCAAACATCAAGTAAATCTCATCAGTGGAGAGCAAAAAGGCCATTACCTGTGATAAATGCCTTTGCATTTTCCTGATGCATGACAGTAATGCCCTTTTGGTTCTCAGTATCTTTGCTAAGGTTTATGCAGACATAATATATTCCCTACAATTTCTAACACTGGCTTTTCCTGACATCAGTTGTGCTTGAAAAGGTCAGCAAAGCCAGATTGATGCAAGTTAGGATGTGGTCTGCCTGGTCCCACACAGTCAAGGAGGACAAGGGTCAAAGGACAAAGGTCAGGCCCTTGTCAGTAGAGGTCCTTGACCTTCTGGACGGCAGTCTGCCAGCTTCCTGTCCATCTGTTCTCTGCGATGGTTTCCTCATCTCGCTTGGTGGCAATCTGTTTCAGTCGCTGCTGGTAGTCAGTCACACATTGCTGTCAAGGACATGGAGGTAGGGTGTGGAAGTAAAAGGTCATGGGTCAGTGCTATTAAACATATAACTCTAGAAAAAGCATGGGACAATCCTATAAAACATATAACTCTAGAAAGAGTGGCCCTTGTACATGATCTCTATTCCCAGCCGCAGTGTCCGTAGACGGAGAAGGAAGGGCTTCTGAACCCTCTGCCAATTGTGCATTATTTTACTGTTTTCCGCCTACGGATATTACTGCTTCACCAAACTGTGATTTTTATTGGATTTTAACGTTTGCACATGTACAGTTTTTAACGTGTTCTCCTCGTTTCTGTTGCGGTACTCAGTTGTAATGAGTGTAACACTTTCTCTCATCGAGGCCATTTTCTTGTCGGCAATTTGCATATTTGGCACCATGGCTCAGCAGCAGACACCGGCCTTTCGGAAATACACCTGCCCGCAACTCTCGCCTGAAGAGTGGAATCACATTGACGATGACATAAAAGCCGCTACACGTTTAATACATCATGAATTGGCCAGTGATTCAATACCCGCCTCACTAGCAGGGGACCGTTTTACCGAGATTTTACAGGAGTATTTTGACACGTCGCCACAATCTAAGACGCTGTTGGAAATGAAAAAAATGAAAAATTCTCTACGCAAAACGGCCTTTTCTCCAAACGCAAATTCTGATGATCGTGCTAAATTCTATGAGGCATTGCATTCGTATAACTTTTTGCGGAAGGAACAAAGAGCCCATGAAAAGCAACGATCAGCAAAATATGAAGAAAGTAAATTTAGGAAAAATTTTTGGTCTTTCAGTAAAAATGTCGTCAATGATACCTTGTACTCTTCGGCATCCGATCCCACCTTTTCGCGACAAACAGCTGATGACTACTTTTCAGCGAAGTACGCAGCCGAACCCACGCCGATCGACCCGGACAAGCTCGACTGGTGGACGGGCCCGGAGGCTGATGAGATTCACCATCAATTCAACATGGGACCAATCAGACCGAAAGATATCAAGCAAAGTCTAGGTCACAAAAGTTCAAACTCTGCACCAGGGCCAGATGGGATTCCCTATGGGATACTAAAGAAACTGCCCAGTATTCATCATTTCTTGGCAACTCTCTATAGCAAGCTATTATTGAGCCCTAACCCCACCCCACCGCAATCTTGGACTCAAGCAAAAGTTATCCTTCTGCATAAAAAGGACTCTTTGGACAATCCTGAGAACTTCAGAATGATAGCACTCTCCAGCGTGTTTGGTAAGATTTTTCACCAAATAATTGTAAATCGCCTTGAGAGCTATCTAACTCAGAATGATCTGATTGACACTACAACTCAGAAAGGTTTCATGAAAGGTGTTTCAGGGTGTGTTGACCATAACATGATTGTTCACGAGGTAATCAAACATGCTAAAATCAACAAGAGAACCGTCCACTTCACATGGTTTGACCTACAAGATGCATTTGGGTCAGTGCCTCATACACTGATCGAGTATATACTCAGCAGTTATTTTCTTCCATCAGAATTGAGAGCCTACATTAGTAATTTGTACTCTGTTATCTCTGGTACAGTAGTAACAAAACATTGGAACACTGAGCCATTTCAGTTTCGGAAAGGGATCTTTCAGGGGGATCCATTATCGCCCCTTATTTTCACAATGTGTATTAACCCCCTACTTGAGTATTTGAAAACAAATGATAAATTTGGTTATATGTTGAATGAGAGTAAATATGAGACTTCATTTTTCGCTGATGATTTCTGTCTGATCACCTCCAACAGTAGATCCCACCAGCGAATTATGAATACGCTGTCTTCTCATGTCACTAGTCTCGGGCTCAGACTTAAACCGCAGAAGTGTAGGTCATTGTCAATATCTAGTGGAACTATTAACAAAACTACCGCATTTCACATTGAGGGCCAGAATGTTCTGTCGCTGAGTGACACTGATAATCGTTTCAAGTTTCTTGGGTCATTGGTCACTGATAAAGATAATTCTAAGTCAGTGTATGATTACCTGAGCGAACTTATATTGTCAGGTTTACGTAACATTGATGCTTCTCAAGTACGCCCTATGTACAAATTGGAAATGTATTCTCGTTATTTTCTACCATCAATCAGATTCCATGTCACGGTCAATGACCTTTGTCAAACGCATCTCAAGCAGCTCGATGCTCTCACGAATAGATATGCAAAAAAGTGGTCGGGCCTCGCCCATCCAGCCACCATGGCAATGCTTCACATGCCTGAGGGACTTGACATTCCTTCCATTTCTAATTTGTACATTGAATGCCATACTTTTGCACATGTCCAAATTCGGGAAAAGAGTGACTCTAAAGTCAATGAATGTTTGAATTCAAAAGTTCAAAGGGAGAAGAAGTGGACAAGAAAAATATCTGCCACTGTCCAATGCGAAAGAGATTGGAACGACATTCACATGCAAAATCTATCGGCCCCGCAACAAAAACGAGCGGCGAAGAATTTGTGTAAACAACGAGTGTCAGAATACTGGCGCAATCATGTAAAAAATCTGGCTGTACAAGGAAAAACTCTTGAATTAATTAGCTTAGAAACCGGTAACGCCCAGTGGAAAAGTGTGGCATACAATTTACCTGAAAGAGTTGCAAAGTTCATGCTTAATGCTCTAACAGACTCGCTGAATACGCGGGCAAATCTGCTTACATGGGGTAAGAGGTCGAGTGATAGGTGCACAAAATGTGGTAATCGTGAAACACTTCATCACGTGCTCAATCATTGTTCGGTCGCTTTGGAGCAAGGCCGCTTCACATGGCGCCACAACAACATTTTACATCACATTGTTGAGGTCGCCCGGTTAGGTATCCATGGGAACGGTGAAGCTTCACCGGATCCCATCATACAAAGTGATCTTGCAGGTGAAATAAGGCCCGATCTGTCCACTGTTCCTCTGGAATGCACGCAAACTGACCTAATCCCGGACCTATGCATCCTTTGGAAAAGCGATAAGAAACTCGCAATTATTGAGCTCACAGTCCCTTTTGAAACAAATTTGCTCAAGGCAAATGAACGGAAGTCAAACAAATATGCATCTTTGGTATCTGACATCGAAGCAAATGGTTACACTGTTGTCTTTCTACCTATTGAAATAGGTTCCCGGGGCTTTGTTAGTAATGACAATGTGCAAAGGCTGAAGAAATTTCTCGCGTTATGCGGAAAACCAGTGTCTTTCAAGATGTTTCGGGACAGATTGTCGTCACTTGCCATCACTTCTTCATTTGTAATTTATTTGGCTAAGGAAGAACCAAAGTGGGAATGTCAAAATACATTGTTTTGACATAATTCAATTCTAATCCTTGGCCCAATGTTTAGGTTGAGGCCACTGGATTAATTGTGTATCGGATTGATATTCGGGAGGGCTTCATGTCGGGCATGAGTTTTTTTTTTTTCCGAGATGGGCTATCATTATAACATATAATTATGAAGTAGTTGAGATGTGTGTAGGGTTTGCACATAGTCGAGTTTATTGCTTTATGTGATGGGAGTGTTCTGCCGTCGGATGGGCTCTGGTTTGAGGTTTGGAAAGGGTTTTTTTTCTTTTCTTTTGTCCGTTTAGTCTGAATAAACTTTGTTATTTTGATTTTGTGAGGGAAACCAGTGTCTTTTAAGATTTTTCGGGACAGATTGTCGTCACTTGCAATCATTTTTTTTTTTCATTTGTAATTTATTCGGCTAAGGAAGAACCAAAGTGGGGATGTCAAAATCCATTGTTTTGACATAATTCAATTTTAATTTTTGACCCAATGTTTATAATAGGTTGAGGCCACTGGATTAATTGTGTATTGGATTGATATTCGGGAGGACTTGATGTCGGGCATGAGTTTTTCTGAGACGGGCTATCATTATAACATATAATTATGAAGTATAGTTGAGATGTGTGTAGGGTTTGCATTTAGTCGAGTTCATTGCTCTATGTGATGGGTGTGTTATGCTGTCGGGTGGGCTCTGGCTTGAGGTTTGGAAAGGGCTTTTTTTTTTTTTTTGTCCATTTAGTCTGAATACATTTTGTTATTTTGAGTTATGTGAGGGAAACCAGTGTCTTTTAAGACTTATCGGGACAGATTGCCGTCACTTGCAATCATTTCTTTATTTGTAATTTATTCGGCTAAGGAAGAATTAAAATGGCAATGTCAAAATTCATTGTTTTGACATAATTTTATATTAATCCGTGGCCCTTTGTTTAGGTTGAGGCCACTGGATTAATTGTGTATCGGATTGATATTCGGGAGGGTTTGTTGTCGGGCATGAGTTTTTGTGAGACGGGTTATCATTATAACATATATATATATATATATATTTTAATGTATATGAATATAAATTAAAGGTTTATAATAATGGTGCGTCCCCATCCGGGTCTGGGCTTTTCCAGGGTTTTTCCGGTTCCCCGGGGCTGAGTTGTCTCATGTGATATTAATAATTTATGTAATTTATTGTTATTGTTATGTTAATGTGCGCGGAATGAATGACCGTGTCTCATTGTGAATAATTTATGTATGCGGAATCGCCCCACTTTATTATATAGGACTCACTGGAATACAAAATAATGCAAATGTTTGTTAAAATTCAATAGGTATGTTAAATGCCGTCAAGAGAAAAGTGTATCATGTATGTACTACACTTGGCCGAGTTTTCTTCTTCTTCTTCTTCGTCTTCTTCTTCATGCTATTTTACTTTTCTCCTTTTTTCTTTCTATGTCTCCATTTTCTCTACTCCTAATCTTTCTGGTCTCATTTCTTATCCTTTTGCCTGCTTATACAATATTTTTCACACTTTGAATATGTGTAGGATTCTGTCAAAGTTATGTGTATTTATGTTCGTAAATCTTCTGTAACATTGTGTGATATTTATGTATATGCCCTGCTTATTCTGTTCATCCAGTTATGTCCTGGGCTTTTATGTTTTGTATTTATGTATTCCTTTGTTCGATTTGTATATCAATAAAGTGATGAAATATATGCTATCCTTTACTTCACTGTATTGACCGATTCTGTGACGCGCTATGTGTACTTTTGGCATGGGCAGCGCTATTACGTGGTGTCTTAGCCGACGCCCCCCCCCTCTCCCCCACCCCCTTCTGCGCACGGAATGAAAAACTGATGCATGGTTGTTTTAGCCAATGGGCGTCTCGTACTGAGTGCGTGAATGCTTGCTTAGTGCGCGAACCTTTGTTACAAGTGCGCGATAAACATGTTGCCCGTGGGGTGGGGGAGAGGGGGGTCGGCTAAGACACCTCATGGCTGCACCCAGTGCCACAAAATGTCTGTTGCCCTCAACGAACCCGAATCGGTCAATAATTCCACAAGCCATTGCTTGGTAGACGTGTGGATATTACATGTCTTCATTACTTTTTAGTTTCTGATTGGTGCAAATCTACAAGGGCAATATTGCTGTTTCACCTGAATTAAAACAGAAGAAAGAAGCTGCATCCATTTAATTTGGTATTGAAGCAAAATCCTTTGCGATTAGTACCATTTACTTGCTTAATAGACTTAAAGGGGATGGCTAGTAACTGATCAGTGGGAATCAGAGAGAATGCTGGGGGATGATTGTTCCAATCCTTGTGGGATTCATTCAAGAGTGCATTATATATCTATTGTTGTGTGAAAATTATTTGCTTCAGAATGGTCTCATATTCAAGTAATGTGCAGTTTAATGTTTCCAGGTTAGCATGCCTGTACAATGACGGGGCATTAAACTGCACATTACTCGAATACGAGACCGTTCTGAAGCAAATAATTTTCAAACAACAATAGATATATAACGTACTCTTAAATGAATCCCATAAGAATTGGAACAATCGTCCCCCAGCATTCCCACTGATCAGTCACTAGCCATCCCGTTTAACAAGCTGATTCCTGAAAAACTGAACCATCAGGCAGCACACAACAGTCGGGAATGTGAGATGTCCTCTTGAAAAACATTTGGACACTGAGTTGACATTTCTGGGATGTAGAATTTATCAATATGTGATCTTAGTTCCTATGGTGTAGTTCAAAGATTTTGATAAACATCTGTAAAATGAGCAACTTTTATTAAACAAACTACGAGAGAAATCCTGTAAGAGGTTCCAAACCCTGCCTTCTGCAAGACAATGACAAACTTTGTTTTTGTTTGCTTTCCATGTGTGTGTGAGTGTATGACTGTGCGTGTGTGGGTGGGGTTGCTGTATTCTTAGTTACATGGGAGTTTATGAAGTACTCTATGTGGGCATGGAATTTTTCTAGAAGACTCAACTGTATCAGGGCAATTACCCCCTGAGGGCAATTACCCCCCCCCCCCCCCCCCCCCCCCAGCTAAATACTTGTTAGTGATAAGGTTAGAGTAAAGATTAGGTTTAGGGTGTGGCTTAGGTTCAGGATTTAGGATTAGGGTTAAGGTCAGGGAAAGGTCTGGGGTAATTGCCCAGGGGGTACTTGCCCTAGAACCAACTCAACACTGTTTGAGGAAGCTGAAGACTCACCTGGAGAGCATCATTGCGACAATCAAATGCTGCCTGGTGGGCCAGGGTGGTCTTTTGTGTGGTGACGGTGGCTGTTGCAGTCGGCTTTGGTGGAGGCTCACTGGGCTGACCCTTCGCCTTCTGCGCCCGACTCCGGCTGCGCGTCGGCGTGGAGACAGGGTCTGGCCTGGAAGTGGGAGGGGCTACGACCGGCTCCGGCTCCACGCTGAGGGGTAGCCCCGCCCACTGTCGGCTGCCCCGCTTGATGAGAGGCACGTACTCGTTGTCCTCCAGAGGGAGCCCCGCCTGCTTTCGTCTGATGAGGGCACTGGTCTTCATGCGTTTTGGGTCCACGCCTGCAAAAGAAAGGGAGAGAGCTCAACATGTAGTTCATACTTGACATGGAAAAACACTGCTTTGATGACCTTAATCCTCAGAAGCAATGCTTCCTAGCAGTCTCTCTCAATTACACAAACAGAAATACTTTAGGAAATGACAACTAGTTATAGAGACTACAAATGATAATTTCATTTATCTTTTATGCTTTTGGAGGATGATTTCAGCTCATGTTATTGCAGATACATTCATGTTTAATATTTTCAAATGAAACTTACATAAAAAACAGGAAGGGTATGTGAGTGAGAGCTTCAAATCATAGTATGATTGTCCTGCCAAGTTACTGGCATCTCAAACTTAGAAGACATAGGACATGCAAATGAGGGAGAGGGGAAATTTTTCTTGCCTGATCTAAAGGCTTCCAGCTCCGAAACTTTTGAAAGAAAAGAAGTTGATTGCTGGGCTTAACCACTTACTGTGAATATGCTATTACAGACAGGTTTGTTTTGACATTCCAGAAAATTCTCGAAAATGTAAACTGGTACCATGATAGTTGCCAGCTTTCTGCAGTACACAAAACATTGAGAGGTCACTTATAAAAATTACTCTTTGACAAGAAGAGGTTAATGCATGAAACGGCGCTAAAATAGAATGAATATACCTACCAGGATTGGTGCAGATACCCTAAAATACCAATAGCTTGTCCATGCAGGTATATACTGGTCAGTATGCATGGCAAATTCGTAATGCAATGACAAAGCCCTACAGTTAAAGAAAAACAAAAACGAAGATGCAAATGAGACTCACGTCCTGTGATGACATCATCAACCACCAGCTCAGAGTCGAGGAGGAGAAGAAGCTGCTCTGTGGTTGAGGCAAGGTGTCTGACAAACTCATCCCCACAGGCCTTCATCTCTTTCTGTGGGGTTTGGAAGCAGACATACTTCAATAAGAATCAATATTAATGTGGTGTCAGTGCAACTGATTGACAAATTACCCTTCCGCGGCATGAAAAAACACTGATTATTCACTGTTTTGGTAATAGCTATGATAAAGGGAGAAAAAAAAGGTGTTTGTTTATGTCAATGAAGGGCAATTTGTCACTAACTTACAGAGAAAAAAATCAATATATCATGTGTATCTACGTGCTGTGAGTTTATACATGAATGTATAAATTGTACAGATGGTGCTATATAATCTTTGAGACGTGCAGATCACATATGCCAAGGTTAGTTGGATCCATAATAGCAGTGACATAATCAGTCACTATTGCTTCTATAATGTTAATTATCTACCTAAAACTTCAAAAAGTTACATATAAAACTTTCTTTCTTTTTTTCTTTTTCAGGTGGGTCAACAGTATAGCTATCACGTGATTTATCAGAAGAACTTTTCCATGTCATTACACAAGTCATTGAATTATTGCTGCGTTTTGCTTATCTCTGAAGACTTCAGTTCTGCTTTGGCATGAGAGTGAGGCATGGGCGCAGAATGGCCAATATCAAGCACTTGATTAAGAACCTGAGATATGCGGACAGGAAAGACATCACTATAATTGATGTGCTGAATGAGGAGCGGCACAAAGAGCATAAAAATGGCTAGCATGAGAAAGAAAATAGAGCAATGAGAGGGAGAAACAAAAAGAGGAAGATAGAGAAAGAAGAAGAAGAGGAAGAGAAAGAGATAGACACACCAAGAAAAAGAAGAAGAAGAAGAGAGGGAGGTATATACAGAGAGAAAAACAAACTTGCCTCCAGAGCGGTGGCATTCTCCTCAACCCCCTTCATGTACTCTTTGCGTCTCTCTTCCTCCTGCTGACAGAGAGCCTCCAGCTCCCTGCGATTGTGGGGATGGCCCAGGGTGGGGCGTAGCAGATTCTTGTGATGGGTCTGTGATGGGGAGGAGAACTTGGCTTTAACTCTTCATCGGACACAATAACTGGTGATTTACTCTAGGCTGCAAAGATCATCACAAGTAATGATCCACTTTAGTCAGCAAAGATCACCAAATCAATCAAAGATGAAATAGTAATATAATCAAATCTTTATCTCCTCTTATACTGGTTTACTTACCAGAACTTTTCAAAATAATCATGAGGGAAATTATTCCACATTACCTGTAAAAAGCAAAATGAAGTTTGAGTACCCTTTGTATGCCATACTCTCCAGGCATCTTTTTCTATCAAACATGAGAAGTATGCAAAGTAAGAACAGGACTTGCTCACTCTGATATCTTACAGGAAAGATGCGCTGTGTTTACATCATGCAGGCAAACAAAAACAATATAAGACCATACTCCATTTGGTTGTGTGAGCACTATTGCTTGATATGTTTCATACAGTGATCAGCTCAACCATGCTTGATAGTCTTAATCAAGTATTCTGTCAAAAGCCTTTTTTTTTTTCCTTTTCTAGCTGACCCCTCACAGAGTTAGAAATGACTAAAGTGAATAAGATGGAAGACTACACTATTGGTTGCTAGCATCATGTTACTATACAGACACCAGCTTTTTTTATTAAACACCGGAATTCCTCCTTGATATTAAAGGTGTTGGTGCAAGTAAACCAAGCACTACTCCTAGCTGCCTTACCCTGGCCTTCTCCCACTGGCCCTGTTTCTGGGTCAGCTGTCCGCTGCCTCTCTTCATGAGACTGTCAGCCTTCTGGATGTGGTGTTGGAGGAGCTGGTTGATGACCAGAGGGGGAACCTTAGCCACCTCCTTCTCAAGTCTCTCCAGCTGCTCACGGAACTCTGTTACCATAGCGACAAGGAGCCAGGGATGATGATCAAAATGGAGGAAAAGTTTGATGATTTTTATTGAAACAGTCTTTAGATGGGTAGGCAGTATATCTTTGTTCATGGAAAGATATTGTTCTTTAAAGTGTCTTCAGACTGTTTCATTTCTTTTTGTCTACTCCATCTCTTATGTTGTTTTTTGTCTCTGTACTGCTGTTATCACAGTTTCCAGCCTACCATCATGGTCAGCTTGCTCTTGGTGATGATGAGCAAAATCTACAACTGCCTTGACAGATGAACTACTTTATCACCTGTCAAATGCATTGATGGATTGCATGACAATGCACAGCAGTCAATGTTCTCATTACCTCATAATGTTATTTCCAAACTCAGCCACATAATTTTTTCCGTGGTTACCACTGCTGTAGCTTAAATCCTCTTCCCTCCTAAGGAAAGTAACCCATGTTGTAATCACATGAGAAGTTTTCCCTCTATGTCCCAGTCATTCCTTCATCAATCATGTGAGTCAATAGAGTACTGAAGTAATGAGGTAAAAGTGGATATTTCATGCAAGTAATTTTTCGCGCCCAGCCGGGTAAGATGAATTTCACATGTTTTCAATTCTGCAGAATCAGAACATTAACTACTGGAACCTATGATGTGCAAAAATATCTGCAAGCTTTTATTTTTGCGCTAACTTATGGTTGAGTGAAATGCGCGAAAATTTCACAACCGCAAAAATTTCCACTTTTCCATTAGCTTGGGTTGGAACCAGGTGCGCACACTTGTTAACACTCGGGCGAGGTGAGATTGCACAGAAACAGTTTCCATGGTAATAATTGAATACGACATCACACTCTGCTTACTCTACAAAGTCACAGTACATGCCACGCCCCCTGCTCCACCCACCTTGCAGACACTGGTTGTGATACTGGTCTGCCTGTGTGTAGTAGGATTGAAGCTTGGTGACCACCACGTCAGCGCACTGCTCAAAGGTCTCGTGGATGGCTTGAGGGCGAGTCACAGGACGACTGCTCTTCTGTCGGTAGTATAGCTATGAGCAGGATAGAAATATTTCAGGGGTAAGACACTACCAACACTACTGCCATTACCCTCTAAAAAGTTTTATCAAAGAAAAAAAAAAACAACAAACTTGTGCTGCAGAGTGGCAGGACAGAGTTATAGAAATTTTCCTGCCAAATGAAAGGGTCTACTCTGAGCTGGGAATAAAAGGGTTATAGAAATTGTCCTGCCATATGAAAGGGTCTACACTGAGCTGGGAATGAAAGGGTTATAGAAACTGTCCTGCCAAATGAAAGGGTCTACACTGAGCTGGGAATAAAAGGATTATAGAAATTGGCCTCACTAATGAAAGGGGATAGACTGAGCTGGGACTAAAAGGGTTATAGAAAATGTCTTGCCAAATGAAAGGGTCTTCATTGAGCTGGGAATAAAAGGGGTATAGAAACTGTCCTGCCAAGTGTAAGGATTTATACAGAGATGGTAATAAAAGGGTTATAGAAACTGTCCTGCCAAATGAAAGGGTCAACACTGAGCTGGGAATAAAAGGGTTACAGAAATTGTCATGCCTCATGAAAGGGTCTACACTGAGTTGGGAATAAAAGGGTTATAGAAACTGTCCTGCCAAATGAAAGGGTCAACACTGAGCTGGGAATAAAAGGGTTATAGAAATTGTCCTGCCATATGAAAGGGTGTACTCTGAGCTGGAAATTAAACTGTCCTGCCAAATGAAAGGGTCCAGTGCCGTATATAAAGAGAGTCTGGCCAACTGCTAAATTGGACGCCATGTCGTTACTGCGCATATTACGCATTACAGGGTTAGCGTGTACGCTCTGATGTAACAAAATAACCAAGCCAAATAAGGGGTAGTTAACAATGGGCACTGCGTATGAGCGCACTTTAGTAACATGGCTCCACAAAGATCACGGGACCTGTTTTGACCAATCACAGGCTTCAAAACTCATGAGCCGAAAACCGAGTTGGCCAGACTCTCTTTATATACGGCACTGAAAGGGTCTACACTGAGCTGGGAATAAAAGGATTATAGAAAATGTCCTGCCACATGAAAGGGTCTACACTGAGCTGGGAATAAAAGAGTTATAGAAATTGTCCTGCCATATGAAAGGGCCTACTCTGAGCTGGGCATAAAAGGGTTATAGAAACTGTCCTGCCAAATGAGAGGGTCTACACTGAGCTGGGAATAAAAGGGTTGTAGAAATTGGCCTCACTAATGAAAGGGTCAAAACTGAGCTGGGAATAAAAGGGTTATAGAAATTGGCCTGTCACATGAAAGGGGCTATACTGAGCTGGGAATAAAAGGGTTATAGAAATTGGCCTCACTAATGAAAGGGTCTAAAACTGAGCTGGAAATAAAAGGGTTATAGAAATTGTCCTGCCATATGAAAGGGTCTACACTGAGCTGGGAATTAAAGGGTTATAGAAACTGTCCTGCCAAATGAGAGGGTCTACCCTGAGCTGGGAATTAAAGGATTATAGAAATTAGCCTCACTAATGAAAGGGTCAAAACTGAGCTGGGAATAAAAAATGTTATAGAAATTGTCCTGCCATATGAAAGGGTCTACACTGAGCTGGGAATTAAAGGGTTATAGAAACTGTCCTGCCAAATGAAAGGGTCTACACTGAGCTGGAAATAAAGGGGTTATAGAAATTGTCCTGCCATATGAAAGGGCCTACTCTGAGCTGGGCATAAAAGGGTTATAGAAACTGTCCTGCCAAATGAAAGGGTCTACACTGAGCTAAGAATAAAAGGGTTATAGAAATTGGCCTCACTAATGAAAGGGTCAAAAACTGAGCTGGGAATAAAAGGGTTATAGAAACTGTCCTGCAAAATGAGAGGGTCTACACTGAGCTGGGAATAAAAGGGTTATAGAAATTGGCCTCACTAATGAAAGGGTCAAAACTGAGCTGGGAATAAAAGGGTTATAGAAAGTGTCCTGCCAAATGAAAGGGTCTACACTGAGCTGGGAATAAAAGGGTTATAGAAACTGTCCTGCCAAATGAAAGGGTCAACACTGAGCTGGGAATAAAAGGGTTACAGAAATTGTCATGCCTCATGAAAGGGTCTACACTGAGTTGGGAATAAAAGGGTTATAGAAACTGTCCTGCCAAATGAAAGGGTCAACACTGAGCTGGGAATAAAAGGGTTATAGAAATTGTCCTGCCATATGAAAGGGTGTACTCTGAGCTGGAAATTAAACTGTCCTGCCAAATGAAAGGGTCCAGTGCCGTATATAAAGAGAGTCTGGCCAACTGCTAAATTGGACGCCATGTCGTTACTGCGCATATTACGCATTACAGGGTTAGCGTGTACGCTCTGATGTAACAAAATAACCAAGCCAAATAAGGGGTAGTTAACAATGGGCACTGCGTATGAGCGCACTTTAGTAACATGGCTCCACAAAGATCACGGGACCTGTTTTGACCAATCACAGGCTTCAAAACTCATGAGCCGAAAACCGAGTTGGCCAGACTCTCTTTATATAGGGCACTGAAAGGGTCTACACTGAGCTGGGAATAAAAGGATTATAGAAAATGTCCTGCCACATGAAAGGGTCTACACTGAGCTGGGAATAAAAGAGTTATAGAAATTGTCCTGCCATATGAAAGGGCCTACTCTGAGCTGGGCATAAAAGGGTTATAGAAACTGTCCTGCCAAATGAGAGGGTCTACACTGAGCTGGGAATAAAAGGGTTGTAGAAATTGGCCTCACTAATGAAAGGGTCAAAACTGAGCTGGGAATAAAAGGGTTATAGAAATTGGCCTGTCACATGAAAGGGGTTATACTGAGCTGGGAATAAAAGGGTTATAGAAATTGGCCTCACTAATGAAAGGGTCTAAAACTGAGCTGGAAATAAAAGGGTTATAGAAATTGTCCTGCCATATGAAAGGGTCTACACTGAGCTGGGAATTAAAGGGTTATAGAAACTGTCCTGCCAAATGAGAGGGTCTACCCTGAGCTGGGAATTAAAGGATTATAGAAATTAGCCTCACTAATGAAAGGGTCAAAACTGAGCTGGGAATAAAAAATGTTATAGAAATTGTCCTGCCATATGAAAGGGTCTACACTGAGCTGGGAATTAAAGGGTTATAGAAACTGTCCTGCCAAATGAAAGGGTCTACACTGAGCTGGAAATAAAGGGGTTATAGAAATTGTCCTGCCATATGAAAGGGCCTACTCTGAGCTGGGCATAAAAGGGTTATAGAAACTGTCCTGCCAAATGAAAGGGTCTACACTGAGCTAAGAATAAAAGGGTTATAGAAATTGGCCTCACTAATGAAAGGGTCAAAAACTGAGCTGGGAATAAAAGGGTTATAGAAACTGTCCTGCAAAATGAGAGGGTCTACACTGAGCTGGGAATAAAAGGGTTATAGAAATTGGCCTCACTAATGAAAGGGTCAAAACTGAGCTGGGAATAAAAGGGTTATAGAAAGTGTCCTGCCAAATGAAAGGGTCTACACTGAGCTGGGAATAAAAGGGTTATAGAAACTGTCCTGCCAAATGAAAGGGTCAACACTGAGCTGGGAATAAAAGGGTTACAGAAATTGTCATGCCTCA
Organism: Diadema antillarum; assembly: GCF_040938485.1. Taxonomy (NCBI): domain Eukaryota; kingdom Metazoa; phylum Echinodermata; class Echinoidea; order Diadematoida; family Diadematidae; genus Diadema; species Diadema antillarum. The sequence goes on from NW_027271997.1 coordinate 710,086, forward strand.
TGAAAGGGTCTACACTGAGTTGGGAATAAAAGGGTTATAGAAACTGTCCTGCCAAATGAAAGGGTCAACACTGAGCTGGGAATAAAAGGGTTATAGAAATTGTCCTGCCATATGAAAGGGTGTACTCTGAGCTGGAAATTAAACTGTCCTGCCAAATGAAAGGGTCCAGTGCCGTATATAAAGAGAGTCTGGCCAACTGCTAAATTGGACGCCATGTCGTTACTGCGCATATTACGCATTACAGGGTTAGTGTGTACGCTCTGATGTAACAAAATAACCAAGCCAAATAAGGGGTAGTTAACAATGGGCACTGCGTATGAGCGCACTTTAGTAACATGGCTCCACAAAGATCACGGGACCTGTTTTGACCAATCACAGGCTTCAAAACTCATGAGCCGAAAACCGAGTTGGCCAGACTCTCTTTATATAGGGCACTGAAAGGGTCTACACTGAGCTGGGAATAAAAGGATTATAGAAAATGTCCTGCCACATGAAAGGGTCTACACTGAGCTGGGAATAAAAGAGTTATAGAAATTGTCCTGCCATATGAAAGGGCCTACTCTGAGCTGGGCATAAAAGGGTTATAGAAACTGTCCTGCCAAATGAGAGGGTCTACACTGAGCTGGGAATAAAAGGGTTGTAGAAATTGGCCTCACTAATGAAAGGGTCAAAACTGAGCTGGGAATAAAAGGGTTATAGAAATTGGCCTGTCACATGAAAGGGGCTATACTGAGCTGGGAATAAAAGGGTTATAGAAATTGGCCTCACTAATGAAAGGGTCTAAAACTGAGCTGGAAATAAAAGGGTTATAGAAATTGTCCTGCCATATGAAAGGGTCTACACTGAGCTGGGAATTAAAGGGTTATAGAAACTGTCCTGCCAAATGAGAGGGTCTACCCTGAGCTGGGAATTAAAGGATTATAGAAATTAGCCTCACTAATGAAAGGGTCAAAACTGAGCTGGGAATAAAAAATGTTATAGAAATTGTCCTGCCATATGAAAGGGTCTACACTGAGCTGGGAATTAAAGGGTTATAGAAACTGTCCTGCCAAATGAAAGGGTCTACACTGAGCTGGAAATAAAGGGGTTATAGAAATTGTCCTGCCATATGAAAGGGCCTACTCTGAGCTGGGCATAAAAGGGTTATAGAAACTGTCCTGCCAAATGAAAGGGTCTACACTGAGCTAAGAATAAAAGGGTTATAGAAATTGGCCTCACTAATGAAAGGGTCAAAAACTGAGCTGGGAATAAAAGGGTTATAGAAACTGTCCTGCAAAATGAGAGGGTCTACACTGAGCTGGGAATAAAAGGGTTATAGAAATTGGCCTCACTAATGAAAGGGTCAAAACTGAGCTGGGAATAAAAGGGTTATAGAAAGTGTCCTGCCAAATGAAAGGGTCTACACTGAGCTGGGAATAAAAGGGTTATAGAAACTGTCCTGCCAAATGAAAGGGTCAACACTGAGCTGGGAATAAAAGGGTTACAGAAATTGTCATGCCTCATGAAAGGGTCTACACTGAGTTGGGAATAAAAGGGTTATAGAAACTGTCCTGCCAAATGAAAGGGTCAACACTGAGCTGGGAATAAAAGGGTTATAGAAATTGTCCTGCCATATGAAAGGGTGTACTCTGAGCTGGAAATTAAACTGTCCTGCCAAATGAAAGGGTCCAGTGCCGTATATAAAGAGAGTCTGGCCAACTGCTAAATTGGACGCCATGTCGTTACTGCGCATATTACGCATTACAGGGTTAGCGTGTACGCTCTGATGTAACAAAATAACCAAGCCAAATAAGGGGTAGTTAACAATGGGCACTGCGTATGAGCGCACTTTAGTAACATGGCTCCACAAAGATCACGGGACCTGTTTTGACCAATCACAGGCTTCAAAACTCATGAGCCGAAAACCGAGTTGGCCAGACTCTCTTTATATAGGGCACTGAAAGGGTCTACACTGAGCTGGGAATAAAAGGATTATAGAAAATGTCCTGCCACATGAAAGGGTCTACACTGAGCTGGGAATAAAAGAGTTATAGAAATTGTCCTGCCATATGAAAGGGCCTACTCTGAGCTGGGCATAAAAGGGTTATAGAAACTGTCCTGCCAAATGAGAGGGTCTACACTGAGCTGGGAATAAAAGGGTTGTAGAAATTGGCCTCACTAATGAAAGGGTCAAAACTGAGCTGGGAATAAAAGGGTTATAGAAATTGGCCTGTCACATGAAAGGGGCTATACTGAGCTGGGAATAAAAGGGTTATAGAAATTGGCCTCACTAATGAAAGGGTCTAAAACTGAGCTGGAAATAAAAGGGTTATAGAAATTGGCCTCACTAATGAAAGGGTCTAAAACTGAGCTGGAAATAAAAGGGTTATAGAAATTGTCCTGCCATATGAAAGGGTCTACACTGAGCTGGGAATTAAAGGGTTATAGAAACTGTCCTGCCAAATGAGAGGGTCTACCCTGAGCTGGGAATTAAAGGATTATAGAAATTAGCCTCACTAATGAAAGGGTCAAAACTGAGCTGGGAATAAAAAATGTTATAGAAATTGTCCTGCCATATGAAAGGGTCTACACTGAGCTGGGAATTAAAGGGTTATAGAAACTGTCCTGCCAAATGAAAGGGTCTACACTGAGCTGGAAATAAAGGGGTTATAGAAATTGTCCTGCCATATGAAAGGGCCTACTCTGAGCTGGGCATAAAAGGGTTATAGAAACTGTCCTGCCAAATGAAAGGGTCTACACTGAGCTAAGAATAAAAGGGTTATAGAAATTGGCCTCACTAATGAAAGGGTCAAAAACTGAGCTGGGAATAAAAGGGTTATAGAAACTGTCCTGCAAAATGAGAGGGTCTACACTGAGCTGGGAATAAAAGGGTTATAGAAATTGGCCTCACTAATGAAAGGGTCAAAACTGAGCTGGGAATAAAAGGGTTATAGAAAGTGTCCTGCCAAATGAAAGGGTCTACACTGAGCTGGGAATAAAAGGGTTATAGAAACTGTCCTGCCAAATGAAAGGGTCAACACTGAGCTGGGAATAAAAGGGTTACAGAAATTGTCATGCCTCATGAAAGGGTCTACACTGAGTTGGGAATAAAAGGGTTATAGAAACTGTCCTGCCAAATGAAAGGGTCAACACTGAGCTGGGAATAAAAGGGTTATAGAAATTGTCCTGCCATATGAAAGGGTGTACTCTGAGCTGGAAATTAAACTGTCCTGCCAAATGAAAGGGTCCAGTGCCGTATATAAAGAGAGTCTGGCCAACTGCTAAATTGGACGCCATGTCGTTACTGCGCATATTACGCATTACAGGGTTAGCGTGTACGCTCTGATGTAACAAAATAACCAAGCCAAATAAGGGGTAGTTAACAATGGGCACTGCGTATGAGCGCACTTTAGTAACATGGCTCCACAAAGATCACGGGACCTGTTTTGACCAATCACAGGCTTCAAAACTCATGAGCCGAAAACCGAGTTGGCCAGACTCTCTTTATATAGGGCACTGAAAGGGTCTACACTGAGCTGGGAATAAAAGGATTATAGAAAATGTCCTGCCACATGAAAGGGTCTACACTGAGCTGGGAATAAAAGAGTTATAGAAATTGTCCTGCCATATGAAAGGGCCTACTCTGAGCTGGGCATAAAAGGGTTATAGAAACTGTCCTGCCAAATGAGAGGGTCTACACTGAGCTGGGAATAAAAGGGTTGTAGAAATTGGCCTCACTAATGAAAGGGTCAAAACTGAGCTGGGAATAAAAGGGTTATAGAAATTGGCCTGTCACATGAAAGGGGCTATACTGAGCTGGGAATAAAAGGGTTATAGAAATTGGCCTCACTAATGAAAGGGTCTAAAACTGAGCTGGAAATAAAAGGGTTATAGAAATTGTCCTGCCATATGAAAGGGTCTACACTGAGCTGGGAATTAAAGGGTTATAGAAACTGTCCTGCCAAATGAGAGGGTCTACCCTGAGCTGGGAATTAAAGGATTATAGAAATTAGCCTCACTAATGAAAGGGTCAAAACTGAGCTGGGAATAAAAAATGTTATAGAAATTGTCCTGCCATATGAAAGGGTCTACACTGAGCTGGGAATTAAAGGGTTATAGAAACTGTCCTGCCAAATGAAAGGGTCTACACTGAGCTGGAAATAAAGGGGTTATAGAAATTGTCCTGCCATATGAAAGGGCCTACTCTGAGCTGGGCATAAAAGGGTTATAGAAACTGTCCTGCCAAATGAAAGGGTCTACACTGAGCTAAGAATAAAAGGGTTATAGAAATTGGCCTCACTAATGAAAGGGTCAAAAACTGAGCTGGGAATAAAAGGGTTATAGAAACTGTCCTGCAAAATGAGAGGGTCTACACTGAGCTGGGAATAAAAGGGTTATAGAAATTGGCCTCACTAATGAAAGGGTCAAAACTGAGCTGGGAATAAAAGGGTTATAGAAAGTGTCCTGCCAAATGAAAGGGTCTACACTGAGCTGGGAATAAAAGGGTTATAGAAACTGTCCTGCCAAATGAAAGGGTCAACACTGAGCTGGGAATAAAAGGGTTACAGAAATTGTCATGCCTCATGAAAGGGTCTACACTGAGTTGGGAATAAAAGGGTTATAGAAACTGTCCTGCCAAATGAAAGGGTCAACACTGAGCTGGGAATAAAAGGGTTATAGAAATTGTCCTGCCATATGAAAGGGTGTACTCTGAGCTGGAAATTAAACTGTCCTGCCAAATGAAAGGGTCCAGTGCCGTATATAAAGAGAGTCTGGCCAACTGCTAAATTGGACGCCATGTCGTTACTGCGCATATTACGCATTACAGGGTTAGTGTGTACGCTCTGATGTAACAAAATAACCAAGCCAAATAAGGGGTAGTTAACAATGGGCACTGCGTATGAGCGCACTTTAGTAACATGGCTCCACAAAGATCACGGGACCTGTTTTGACCAATCACAGGCTTCAAAACTCATGAGCCGAAAACCGAGTTGGCCAGACTCTCTTTATATAGGGCACTGAAAGGGTCTACACTGAGCTGGGAATAAAAGGATTATAGAAAATGTCCTGCCACATGAAAGGGTCTACACTGAGCTGGGAATAAAAGAGTTATAGAAATTGTCCTGCCATATGAAAGGGCCTACTCTGAGCTGGGCATAAAAGGGTTATAGAAACTGTCCTGCCAAATGAGAGGGTCTACACTGAGCTGGGAATAAAAGGGTTGTAGAAATTGGCCTCACTAATGAAAGGGTCAAAACTGAGCTGGGAATAAAAGGGTTATAGAAATTGGCCTGTCACATGAAAGGGGCTATACTGAGCTGGGAATAAAAGGGTTATAGAAATTGGCCTCACTAATGAAAGGGTCTAAAACTGAGCTGGAAATAAAAGGGTTATAGAAATTGTCCTGCCATATGAAAGGGTCTACACTGAGCTGGGAATTAAAGGGTTATAGAAACTGTCCTGCCAAATGAGAGGGTCTACCCTGAGCTGGGAATTAAAGGATTATAGAAATTAGCCTCACTAATGAAAGGGTCAAAACTGAGCTGGGAATAAAAATGTTATAGAAATTGTCCTGCCATATGAAAGGGTCTACACTGAGCTGGGAATTAAAGGGTTATAGAAACTGTCCTGCCAAATGAAAGGGTCTACACTGAGCTGGAAATAAAGGGGTTATAGAAATTGTCCTGCCATATGAAAGGGCCTACTCTGAGCTGGGCATAAAAGGGTTATAGAAACTGTCCTGCCAAATGAAAGGGTCTACACTGAGCTAAGAATAAAAGGGTTATAGAAATTGGCCTCACTAATGAAAGGGTCAAAAACTGAGCTGGGAATAAAAGGGTTATAGAAACTGTCCTGCAAAATGAGAGGGTCTACACTGAGCTGGGAATAAAAGGGTTATAGAAATTGGCCTCACTAATGAAAGGGTCAAAACTGAGCTGGGAATAAAAGGGTTATAGAAAGTGTCCTGCCAAATGAAAGGGTCTACACTGAGCTGGGAATAAAAGGGTTATAGACATTGTCATGCCTCATGAAAAGGTCTACATTGAGCTGGGAATAAAAGGCTTATAGACACTGTCCTAGCAAGTGTAAGGATTTATACAGAGATGGTAATAAAAGGGTTATAGAAAATGTCCTGCCAAATGAAAGGGTCTACACTGAGCTGGGAATGAAAGGGATATAGAAACTGCCCTGCCAAGTGTAAGGGCTTATACAGAGATGGGAATGAAAGGGTTATAAAAACTTTCCTGCCAAATGAGGGGGTCTAGGGGTTTATTTCATGTTGCAGGACAGTTTCTGTATCCCTTTTATTCCCAGCTCAGTGTTGACCCTTTCATTTGGCAGGACAGTTTCTATAACCCTTTTATTCCCAGCTCAGTGTAGACCCTTTCATTTGCCAATATTCCTTGTGGAGTGAACTACTTCCACCGTATTTAAGCAATTTATTTCGAATTTGGTATTTATAATGATCTATAAGTGTAGTTATGCAAGACATATATTGCATTTGTACAAGCCAAGGCATTGCCATGGTAACGGTAAATTTTCTTGAAAATCTTGTGGAGTGAACGTCTTCCACAGTTTTGAAGCAATTAATCTCAAATTTGGTGCAATGGTGGTTTTGCTGTCAAAATCAAGTTTTTAGGTTATTTAGAAGCTGATATATTGAAGAAAACCTGTTTTATAGTAGCCATTTTGGAAAAGTCCAAGATCGCAGCCATATAGGTATCGGGGGAAATGGAAATGTTGCTTTTCTGATTTCATATACAACAAGCTTTCCAAAAATGTATAATGTTGATACTCTCCCAACAAATCTGGCAAAATTACGTAAGGAACCTGACTACACTGTAGATGTCATTGTTGCTGACTGGACTTTTGGTTTGTACGGCTTTAAGGTTTTATACTGTCATTATTATTTGAAATAATTTATATTTAGTTCAGAAAACTTCAATTTATAAATTTTGTTTCATAAAAGTTCTAAGAAAATGCTACATTCCATGATGATACACTGGAATAAAAGAATTTGAACTGAACATTATTCTTTTTCATCGCACACATAGTGCGAAACTAGAACTTTATAAAATTCCCCTCCCCTTACTTTTTTTTAAAAAAATTTGTTGAGAATGGAATGTGTTACATGACATAATTGATATCGAATTAGAGATATGTAAGTTGACTGAACAATTGCCAATTTCCGAAGTATTTTTTTTTTATAGTTTTTTTTTAATTCATGAAAGAACCAGGGCAGGAACAGTAAAATATGAAAGAGGCTGCAGCTGATAGTTGAAGGCAATTATTATTTATTATCCAGTGAAAGACCCTAAGAAACTGAAGAGAGATGTCTGATACTAAAGAATTGAAAGAAACTCACATCGGCTGTAGTGAGGAGACCATCCAAAGCATCTTGGAGTGTCTTCTTGATGAGAGCCAGGAAATGTCTAGGAGTGACAACAAAGTGTGATTGTTTAAACTCTTGGAGATACAGAAATACCCATTACATACACATACACAAACACAGACACAGACACAAACACATCAAAGGCACATATTCAAACACATACCGCAAACACATGCACAAAAAAAAAAAGGCTACCCAGAAACTTACACAGACACATTCATTTCATATGCATACACAGACAAATAAACAGAAACATACACGAGAACATACACAGACACATACACACATTCACACAAATATTGACAGACATATTAAGCACTAGCACAGCAGTGATTTCAAGAAGACATCCTTGTCGAAGTGCAATTCTCTACACTGCTTGCTATTCACGTATACTAAAAGGAACATAATCAAACTGTTTCACATCTAAATGATACTCTTTCGGAAGAGACAAACTTTGACATACTCCATTGTTTCTGTCAAACCCTTCTGAAATTTATGGATGCTTTTATTATGACTATTTGATTAGAAATCATATTTGCCAACAAAATTTAGAGGATGGCTTGCAAAAATTGGGACCACTACAGTACCTTCAAACCAACAATTCATTGAAATGATATCTATCATCTTAAACATCCCCAGCTAAGAATGTGGCAGGTTACTTATAAATAGACCGTACTGATGAGAGTACATCCCACATAGGTTCTCAAGTGACACTTAAGTTATGGTTGCAGGTCACGATGCTACGACACAATCACCATCAAAGGAACAATTTGTTCTGTTAGACATAATTTGTTTGTAGTGCTGTTATTAAGATAATTGGATGTACAGTTCAGCATTTATTTCATTCACCTATCAAGTACATGAACTCTTCAGGTAAAAGTCAAAGTGCTACTGCATAGCTACTTACGTTTCTCTCTCAGGCTTTTCTCCAAAGACATAGTACTTGGGGTCAAACTTGAGGGCAGAATTCTTGTTCTTCTGGGTTCTGTATAAGAAATGTAGGATTCAGCAAAGAAATATCCACAGTAAGGCCAAAATACGTATGTATACAAGTCATACACACAAGAAAAATAAACACCAACTAAAAAGCATGATACCAATATCTGAGATTGCAAAATGACTATTATCCATTTTGTTTACTGCATTTGCTTTCCCCCACTCAATGCTTACCCCACTTCCCCTCCACCCTGAAGTCAATTTGACAATTTGACAGGGTATCATGTTAACTCCTATATTTCTTTTTCTTGCTTCGCTGAATGACAACTTTTACATTATGGCATATTGCTGGACAGCACATTTTTAGGGAAGAGGTCTAATCAATAATTTCTTGATAGACATGACCCTGGAGGTGAAGGGTGAAAACTTACCCTGATGCACTGCGGCGAGGATTGTGCTCAGAGGTTGTAGATGTAGTGCGCTTGATGCTGCCCACCTTGGGCCTGTCCTTGTCCATGAGTTTGGTCCCTGGGGGTCGGGTGGGGCACTTACCGCCGCGCCCGTCATCCGTGGTAGCAGTCTGTCGTTGGGCGTCGGCTCCAACGCCCACTGGTTGTGAAGCTACGATACGGTTCACGGCTGCCAGGGGAGGGAAAAGAGACATTAAGGGTTGTTTACATCGTCAGAAGAAGGTAGAAGACAGCAATTAGACAGTGAAGGGTAAGGTTTAGTCAGATAGGAAATTACTTTACACGGAATAAAGCCAAACACAATATGCCAAATGCATAATTTGCTCAGCCCAAGATGTGCTTCGTGTGATCACTTTTCATCAATTACTGGGTGAGTCAACAAGGAGAGTGACTGCTTTTACAAGTAGTTTCTAGTCCTTCATCACTTGCAGTGTGCAGAGATGAAGATCTTGGTAATACCAAATACATGATTAATCTGCCTCTATCAGGTTTTACTGTGAAATGAAAAACCTACATACTGCATACCCTGAATATTTTGTGAGGTTTTATTTTCACAAATTTTGCGAGTCTGGTGATAATTCGCGAATTTAAAAACATGCAAAATTATTGATTATTGACCTTGATCTGGACATGAATGCGATGTGCATGCATACATTTCTCTGTTCAGTACTGTCTCAACAATCAGAAATTGTCCCGAAGTCCCGAATCACAAGATATTAGACTCGCTAAACATATGGCATACACAATAACAAGATATGATGGACACAAAAACTGATTGAATTCAAACATGAAAAGTTTTTATTTACCTTTCTGTATAACTCATCCTACCCAAATACACTGTATGACTGAATTAAATACTATTTACCTCAGATGCCAGTCAATTCTGTACAGACATTTTCAGCACAGATATAGTACTTATCTGTGATACACAAACATGAAGTCAACTTACAAGGGGTTGTTGATGGCATTTCTTCAATCTGACCACTCCTTTTCTGTTTCTGAGATCTGTTAAAGAAAGAGAAAGAGAAAGAGATAAAATAGATCATCATTTTCATACTTTATTCATTGACATCACTATATTCTAAATAATCATCAGTTGAACCATCAGTTCTCTATGATTTCCAGCAATAATGTATATCTGAAATGATTTGATCTCCTAGCATTGATAACTTGTATTTTATTCTCAGCAAACATGTCATATGCAGGGAAAAGAAACAACTACTTTGACAAGATAAGCACAAAGACATAATGCTGAGTCTATAATTAATGTCCTCAATCAAAACACATAAGTTTCCCCAACAAGAAAAAAGAGAAAAGAAAAGAAAAGAAAAGAAAAAAACCAACAACAACAAAACAACAAGAACTGCCTCCTGTGATACTGAACAACTCTTAACTTGTATCTGCAAATTTGCCCTTTATTGTACACTCTCCAGTCTTCTACACTGAGCTTTGTACTTACGTTAAAATGTTCTTGATGATGGAGACAGCAGCATCTTCAGACTGCATCTTACTGGCCTTGAGGGCAGCGGCTGTGGTGGAGGTCATGGGGGTCTGGGCAGTGGCGGTGCTAGGGGGCTGGGGTCCTGGGGCTCCCTGGTCACCACAAAACCCAACCTGTGGAGAGGCAAGACAGACAGACAGACAAGACAGTGAATGGTCAGCTTGTCTGGATCAGAATGACTAACATGTTTGCTTTCAAGAGAAACCTTAAGGATGAATAGTAGAGTACTGACTAAGTAAAACTTGAAGGGCCTTGCTACAAACTAAGCTAGCTAGAGCTTCACAGACACTGAGCTTACTACAGAGTCACAATGACTGTTGAAAAGATTGATACTAAAAAATACCAATCATCTTGGAAAAGCAAATTATTTGTGACCCTGCACCACAAAACAAACAAAAAGTCGCCAGACATGAAATTCTAGTTAAGAGCACATTCTGAAAGAACAGACTTTAAGCTTTGAAATGATGTACAACTCAAATCAAATGGACTTTCCTAATATGGGAGTTGAAAGTGGAGAGTGTGTATAAGGTTATTAAGAAATGAAAAGAGGACTCTAAAGACGCACTTAATCACACTATTCTGCCAAAAAATATTCGAGATAAACTGCTAGAAAACACACTTTTCTGCCTGTTTCATGATCCCAAATTTTAGCATAATGTAGACGAAGACTTGCTCTTCCAGAAAATATTGAAATAAGTTAAGATCGGCTCCGTTGACCCATTTCACCTATTTTCAGTCCTCACACAAAATCAGTGTGAGCGACTTATTGTTCGTTTTGTGATGCACGGTCACATTTGAAATGCTCATGATATTATCTGATATATTCTTAATTTTCCAAGTGTAAGTACTTGTGGACCTTTTTTTTTTTCATCATCTTTGTTTCTGTTTGTCGTAGGCCTTGAATATCTTCTTGTCAGAAGTGGTAATAGTCTTTAACAACCAAAATGATAATAGGTTTTGAGAGACAAGTTAATTGCAGAAATGTTGTCATGTGGAACGTTTAATCAATCTCAAACAAAATCCATTTCAAAATACCTTGACGACGGGGTTCTGGTTGCCACGTGATACCGGTGCTCCAACTATAGAGGGTGGGTTGACCAGGAGGTGCTTGGCACAATTCAGGTACTGGGCCCTCTCATCAAAGGCTTGGAAGGTTGCTGGGAGGGTCTCCAGTAGCTCTCCAGGGGTGATTTGCTGCAAAGAACATGCAAAGCACCATAGTCACGACCACTGCTTCCATAAAAAAAAAATGAAAAGTAAACTCAAACAAGGAAAAGTAGAAATTACGCGGGTGCGTAAAATATGTCCCCCGCCGGAAGTAGCATTTAGAATCAAAATGTACCATATAGGTCAAAAGATCAAGGTCAAAGGTCAAAGAAGTCAAAGGTCAACATTCTGTGTAGAAGTTTTGAAGCCCTCACCTAGTGCCATCACATAAAGCAAACGGAATCGAAATCCGGTTAGAAATGGCGAAGGAGTAGCATTTTGTAGCCAATGTACAATATAGGTAAAAAATCAAGGTCAAAGGTCAAAGAAGTCAAAGGTCAAAATTCTGTGTAGAAGTTTTGAAGCCCTCACCTAGTGCCATCACATAAAGCAAACGGAATCGAAATCGGGTTAGAAATGGCGAAGGAGTAGCATTTTGTAGCAAAATGTACAATACAGGTCAAAAAATCAAGGTCAAAGGTCAAAGAAGTCAAAGGTCAAAATTCTGTGTAGAAGTTTTGAAGCCCTCACCTAGTGCCATCACATAAAGCAAACGGAATCGAAATCGGGTTAGAAATGGCGAAGGAGTAGCATTTTGTAGCAAAATGTACAATACAGGTCAAAAAATCAAGGTCAAAGGTCAAAAAAGTCAAAGGTCAAAATTCTGTGTAGAAGTTTTGAAGCCCTCACCTAGTGCCATCACATAAAGCAAACGGAATCGAAATCGGGTTAGAAATGGCGAAGGAGTAGCATTTTGTAGCAAAATGTACAATATAGGTCAAAGGTCAAGGTCAAAGGTCACGACTGAAATTCTGTGTGGAAGTTTCAAAGCTCCCATGTAGTGCTATCATATAAAGCAAACAGAATCAAAATTGGCTCATAAATGACAGAGAAGTAGCAAATTGAAGATTTTGATCACACACGGACGCACACACGGACGGACGGACGGACGGACGGACACACGGACGGACACACGGACACACACACGTACGGAGCCGTTTCATAGTCCCCTGCTCGAACTCGTTCGGCGGGGACAATTAAGTCAAACTAGAAATATCACTGAAGGTGATTAATACCCCCGCCCCGTGACGACAGTCTTACCCAAGGAATGATCTTTCCTTGATCTTCTGCCATTTAAATGCCGTTACCATGGCAACGCAGCTTCCGACACGTCCGAAAAATATGTCTTGCACATCTTCCCAACAAGACTATTGTGTGTGCCACATTTCATAAGCTTTTGTCAAAAACTGAGGAAGTAGTTCAATCCACAAGATCTTTCCTTGATCTTCCGCCATTAATATGCCGTTACCATGGCAACGCAGCTTCCGATACGTCCAAAAAATATGTCTTGCACATCTTCCCACCAAGACCAATGTGTGTGCCACATTTCATGAGCTTCAGTCGAATACAGAGGAAGTAGTTCAATCCGCAAGATCTTTCCTTGATCTTCTGCCATTTATATGCCATTACCATGGCAACGCAGCTTCCGACACGTCCGAAAAATATGTCTTCCACATCTTCCCACCAAGATCAAGGTGTGTGCCACATTTCATAAGCTTTGGTCAAAAAACTGAGGAAGTAGTTAAATCCGCAAGATCTTTCCTTGATCTTCTGCCATTAATATGCCGTTACCATGGCAACGTACTTTCGGGTACTGTCAAAAAATGCGTCTTGCACATCTACAACCAAAGGCACACATCTGTACCAAGTTTCATGGAAATTGGGCAAAAACTGAGGAAGTAGTTTGCAACACAAAATTTTCCATCATTTTGGTTCATAATATGTGAGCTGTTACCATGGCAACATACTTTTTGTCACTGTCAAGAAATGTGTCATGCTGACCTATATCCTAAGACAAACATTCAATATGAATTCCATGAGAATTGGAACAACACTGATGAAGTAGTTTTGCCATGAAGCATTTTGTCCTATATTTTACCAATAACATGCCGTTACCATGGCAACGCACTTTTTGCCACTGCGGAAATATGTGTCTTGCACATTAACATATTCAGATGAACATCTGTACCTAATTTCATAAAAATTGATCAAAAACTGTGGGAGGAGTTCGCGACGCAAGATTTGTACCCATTTTTGCCCATAATATGCCGTTACCATGGCAACGTACTTTTGGGTACTGTCAAAAAATACGTCTTGCAGATCTACAACCCAAGGCAGACATCTGTGCCAAGTTTTATGGGAATCGGTTGAAAACTGAGGAAGTAGTTCACAACGCAAGATTTGCAACGGACCGACCGCCCGACCGCCCGACCGCCCGACCGCCCGACCGCCCGACCGTCCGCTGATTCCTATATACCCCCTTCAAACTTCGTTTGGCGGGGGTATAATAAGAAAGACACCATTAAGTATGACAACAAACTCCAACAACAATTCAACTGACCAGAGAGAGCCGACATGCAATCTTGTCAACAGTGCAATTGATTGCCATTCAGTTGCATTACAATCTGTTGCTATTTCACATACTAAAGGAACCTTTTGCAGTTAAAGCAAATTGCCAATTAGACAGCTGACTGAATTCATCAAGACCTAATTAAAACAACTGAAAACAACAACAAATCTCAGTCTTTTGATATCATGAAGGCACTATCCCTAAATCGGTCAACTCCGGAGCTTTAACCAAAGGAATGACTACGCTAGTTCTATAATGTGTAAACTTGGCTATCAGTAAGACAGATTCCATGTGTTCTGTAGCTCTGACTGGTAGGGGTGCTCTGCTGCATTCATTTTATTCTCCAGAATGTGGCTGAAAGAATCAGTGACTGTTGCAGCAAAAAAAAAAAGAGGAACCCCCCAAGTGACTGAAAATCAAGGTAACAGCCAAGACGTACCTCCTTGTCCAGATTGGGACGCTCGCAGGCATCCACTCTGTTTTCCAGTGTGTTGAGCAGCCTCATGAGGTTCTGTGCCTGAGTGTTACTAGCGGCCACCTCTCCCTTGATCTTCACCTGGGTGTTGTTCAGCCATCGGCTCAGCTTCTCAATAAACGTCAGGTCAAACAGGTGACTCTTGAATCTGGAGAGAACATGGCGGCGAATGTGACAAAGAGGGCATATGTTAACTTGTTGAGGACAGACTGATTTTATTTTAGCACGCATTTCCCATAGACATCTGACTGAGTATACTCGGGACTAGTCTTCAATGGGTTAAAGATGAAATGAGATTATCACTGACAAATGATAATCATCGATAATCATCGTGGCACATCGCCAGAGTCACTGGTCTAATTCTATCATTATTTGTCACTTTAATACAATGTTACTATCAAAACTCACTGGCTACTCTGATTGTTTGAAATTTTTTTCACAATAAGATTAGCACTATATCACCAAATTTTTTTGCAACATTGTTAGATGCTGATCCCTCACCATCCTATATGTATGTAGTCACATATTCTTGAAGTATAACAAGTATGCAAGAAACTTAATAGCAGACTTACGCAGAATGAATCTCACGAGACAAGAGGCACTTAACTACCTTCACAAGCCAGTAACAACCTTGCAAACGTGAGACAACGATAATATTACATCATCACGAATTATCTTTCCTCTTCACACTCTTGCATGCCTTCTAATTTGACAGCCATGTTCAAAGCCTGTTGTACAATCTGAGGTTTCTTTCAAACAGCCGGCACATGAGAAATCTTGCACCAGAGCCAAATGATAGAATTGCAACTGTAACGATACAGAACAAACACCAACCAGTATCTTCCCACCACGGCCTCACCTGTCTTCAAACTTGCCAGCGATGTTGGTGGCCTGCGTCAGTCTCCTTGCCTCCATGCCTTCCAGGTCGGCCATGACGAATCCCTCGGCCGAGTCTATCTTGATGGCCAGCTTCTCCAGTTTCTTCTTGTAGGCCTCCACCTCCTCCGGGGAAAAGTTGCCTCCGTCGGAAAATAGCCTGAGGGTAAACGTTTTTATGAATACAGCCAATAGAAGCCTTGTTAGGCATTGCAAAAATTGTGTTCTAGTTTACTCAGACAAAGTTATCTTTGAATAGGTTTGTATCATGGCCAAATATGTTTCAAGCGTGGAAAGAATAAAGAAATTATACAAGGGAACTCACATAATATATTGAATGAACTACATTCTTGAGACTATACAACTCAATGTTCAACACATGAGCATTGAAAGTTTTGGCAATGCATACAGATAAAAAATTAGAAGACTGCATTACAAACATATGAGTCACACCTACATGTATATAACATATTTCAAAATAGTGTTCTTAAAGATATTGGTCGGACACAAAAACATCAATCATGCTATCCATGTATATGTAACCACATAACATACACACATTTATGCACATACATACATGCATACATACATGCATACATACATGAACACATATATACATACGCACATTCATATAATATTAACTAATAGATACATAACAGACAAGATTACAGACTTACTTGAAGGACTTGATGAATCTTGCGTTGGATTCCCGCAGCATCTGCAATGTGTCATCCAGGTACTGCCTGAATTGCCTGAGGGATGCCCTGATGACATCCATGTGGCTCTCCACTTTGGTGTTGACTTGGTGTGACAGCGCCACCAGGCTGCAGTGGGAAACAAGTAATCACTGCATGAAAGTCTATTATGGCAAATCTTTTTTTCAGGTGGCTTTAGGTACACTAGTCCCTCATAATTCTATTTCTTCATTTCCCCACTCATTTAATGAATTTCTTTACAATCTAAAAAGAAGGGATGCCAAAATAACATATTCTACAGGCAAAAGTCACAGTTTGATTTATATTGAGAAAATTGCTTGTACCAAGCATGCAACATATCTCTTACTTTAAAAACATCTTCTTCTTTTTTTGTCTTGTGAGTAATGATAAAAAAGACAACAAAATACAGAATATAATCTTTTATAACATCTTCTACAGCCCTGTTGGATCTGCCACCATGTAGGAGGATCGACGCAGTTTTTACTCGCACTAAGCACTCATAGTCACATTTAATTGTATGATAGTGAGACTGTTGTACATACATTGAATGGCACCCCCTCACGACACACTGCTCAAGTTCATCCCAGTATAGCTTCATATAAGAGCTACTTCACGGGATTACTGCATCAAGGTATCAAGGTATAATGAAAACATCCTAGTTTGCAGCTTTGTGAAACAGTGTGTTTGTGTTACACTTTCTGGAGATTCAATTTCATTACCAGTCTCCAGTTATCATCGTTTTGATAATCATTTGGTAACAGGTAGTTCAAGTGTGTATTAGTAGAAGGCGGTGCTCACACAATGGGATTACACGCATTATTTTGATTTCTCTCTTTCTTCTTTTTTGAAAAACCAATTTTGAATAGTCAACCACCTAGAAAAGAAACAAAGAAACTATTTAGGTATTACAGCTAAACCCAATTCTAGTTATTAGCTAATTTTCTCATTTGATCAAGAGCTTGCAATATAGCATGTTAAACATCAATTACAGTATAATATATCCAGATATCAAGGTGATCATGATGACAACTGTGCATTAAGAAACACATTGGTGTGTGAGTGTGTCTTACTCGGCAGAGCGAGAAGCATTGATAAAGACGTTCTCCATGGCGTCAATGTCTTGGCGGAAGCGCTCGACAACGCCGTCGTGTTCCTTCTGCATGGCAGCAAAGCGCTGCTTGATCTCCGAGAGGGCGCCAGACACCCCTCGGGAGTGTTTGGTCACTCGCTCCTGGTGGAGCAAAAGTTCGGCGGCCCGCACGTTGTGAACATCCAGCTCTGTGCGCTGGGGGCGGGGCTCGTGTAGGTGGAGACGAAGGTCCAACTCACTCTTCAGCTCTTCCATCTGTCGGCCGTCAAGAAACAGGGTGAGACCATCAAGAGTGAAAGTTTGATTGACATGATAAAAAAAACCTCACATTTTCCCCTCAAAGATGACAGAGAAACACTTAGCCATGTCTCCACTCATGGAGCTGAAAATAAATGCAAGAAACACCACAAGCTTTGTTTTCCTTTTTCTATCACTGAGTTTTTTCTTCTAAAATCTTCATGGTTCATGTTATGATGGGGAACATTGGCAGCCATTTTATGTTAACTTTGTATCAAACAGTAAAAATATCTATAAGCAATTTGAAACCTTCCTTAAATTCCATGTTTGTCTAAAAAGCCATATAATCCAGTTGACAAAACTGTGGGAAGAATATGTGAGGTTGACAAATAACTGCTGTGACTCATATATGTAATATTAAAATTGATGGCCACAAACTCAATATGCAAAGAAAAATCACAAGTTCTGATCAATCCTGTATTTCTATTTCACATTTGAATTCAGCAAATTTCTTGACAGACAATTCACATCTACAGAAGAAAGGAACATTCAATACACGATTTCAAAAGGAGCAATGCTTTATGTATTTGGCACACAGAAGAAGTAACAATTCCTAATGCTTCACCACTCTCAGAGTCTATGAAAGCAAGAGTAAAGCACTGCTTCTCCCAAGGGTTTTAAATGCAATGTTTGGCAGACAATTTTTCCTGGATAACAATCAATTTTCTCAATACATGCTCATTGATGGAATTATATACAGTCAAACCTGTCTATAGCGACCATCCGCCATATGCAACCACTAAACAGAATTCCCCTCAAGAGAAAAGCCATTAACGACCCTGTCTATAGCGGCCACCTGTCTATGACAGCCACTTTTTTTCGTCACCTTTGGGGTGGCCGCTATAGACAGGTTCGACTGTACCATCATAAAATCATCAATTATCATTATTTGGATGCTGTATTTGATTGCCATGTACCACCTGACACCACATGCTCCATCTTACCTTAGCAGCCACCACACTGTGTGCTCTCTCCATGGCATACACCATCCACTCTTCCAGGTGCTCTAGAAAGGAGGCCCGCATGCTGTGAAAGCAAAAGAAAATTTAATAAGGAGCTGGTTTGTGTTCATAATGCCCCTGTTGTTTCAAATATTCAAGGAATATGGGCAAATGTTTTCATGATCGCTCTCCCCACTTTAAGTAGAATTACACATAAGTATAAACCTTTTTTTTTTCTTTTTTCACACATCATCTCGTTCAGTTGAAAGTACAATTACACACAAGTACAAAACCATTTTTTTTTCACATATCGTCTCGTTCAGTTGAAAGTCCTTACTCTTTGTCTTAACATTCATGACCATCTATTCCCAAACACTATTATGATGACACTCATTAAAAATCTCATGGTGTATGTTCTTTACCTCCACAAAGTGTGATTCTTGGTGTATCAGACTACTATGACAAATCAATAAATGACTTATGAATAAATCAATAAATCAATAGATCACTTGTAAATACAGAAAATAAAGACTAATCATGTGAGACAGTGAGAGATTCTGAAATATCACTCACTTCTTCCGCAAGTTCTGCAGCATTTCTGCCGGAATGGTGACGTTTTGCAGGAAAACTGGGCGTGACCCTTCCTCTGGCACCCCTCCCTCCCAGGAGTCCCCGCCCTGTCCTGGCTCCTCCTCCTCCCCTCCCAGAGCTCCGCCCACTGTCAGGACGTAGAAGTTGGTGCCGTTGGAGGTCGACAGGACTTCCCTGACGACAGGGGGAACCGAATCCTGGTCGATGGTCTCTGAGGCTGAGTTGCCTGGTTGTGCAGAGGAGCTCTGTATATATGAGAGACACACATGAAATGTACTAACCGGATTGTGGAAAGGGTAAACTTCATTCATAATTCTTGAGGATTCTTCGGAGTAGCTTTCTGGCTGTGAGATGGATCAGTGCATATGAAGGTCACCCTCATTATGAATCACTCTTTGAATGATCTCCTAATGAGTGAATTTTGAAAAAAAAATCACAATCTTTGCAAAACACAGGTTGATCGAGTGTTAACTTGTAGGAAATGTCAGTTTAAATAAAGTCTGTAAGATGATGTAGGCCTAGATGATTTAGCTGCTTCCAGAACTTCACTAGATATCTGACCTTGCAAACTTGAAAGTCAGCATTGTTTAGGAAAATGTGTATAGTTTGGTCACAATGACACATACATCCATTTCAAATGCTAATGTTGTAAAAACAAGGATCAATAAGACACGATAAATCCATAACACATACATTATGAACACAACAAGAAGTACTATTGTATCTGAACTGAATTAATGGATGGACGAACATTCCAACCGCTTGAAATACAAGAGGTACTATATCTGAATGAAGAGGTGCAGGTTTCAGACTGGACCAATCCTAGACTCACCCTAGACTTGAAGTCAGTAGAGAGTGCTGTCCTTCTCAAACTAACACTTTTCTTGTTGGCAGACTGGTGAGTGGACATGAGTGGACACAGGTGGACACAGGTGGACATAGAGTAACAGGTGGTTAGGACATACAAGACATTAGTGCTTCATGCATGGAATAGCAGCATGGTGCATGCACAGTGACAGCAGGAATCAAATACATAGTATGCTCACGACTTGGTGGGATCCTTTGGTAACATACCCATCCTGAGCTAACTTGTCTATTGGTGAATGTCAAACCAAACTCTTTTCCCCCCAGTTTTGAGGCATCTGATGTCATGATACCACAATGATGCATGGTCTGTTTTTGGACAGTGATTTTCAACTACTCAACTTTGCCTTTCAGAAAGAGAAACAAACCTCACTCTGAAAAGTGTGTGGAGACTGAAGTTTGGGAAAAAATTCAAATAATAACCAGTGTGATGGCGAGTGAAACAAAGCTACAGAGAGAGTTTCTGAACATTGAGCAAATATCTAAGGTCTTGAAAAAACGAAAACAAAAGCAGAGCAATGGAATATCTGAATTTTCCTTTTGTCATTCTCTTCAACCACATAAATTCAAGTTTCTTGAAATACTATATTGCATCTTCTTGTCAATTCAGATGTGATAATTTATACTTATCAATACAAATTAAGACTAGTAACCGTTGTGAATAAAAGTATGGCTGACTTTACCCATACTCTGCTTGTGCTTACTAAAGCTGAATAATATATTCTTTGTGTAATTACACCAAATATGACTGAGTGTATACCAAGAGACAAATATATGAAGGAAGACACAGGGTGTCTAATGCTATGATACAGGAAAGTAAACCCTAGTTGTGTACATGAAGTGGCTGTAAACAAAGAAAGAAGACTAAGAGACCTTTGTGGGCACACAAACAGCATCAGAAAAAATTATAACACATAGCGCACATGCATACATCAGACAAGAGGCCAAAGGACTCTAGGGTTAGACGACACAAGCAACATGTGCATTGACCGTAAGTTATGGGTGCATACTTTAAAGCAGCCTTATATTGTAAATAGGATAGTTTAAGCTGATTGCAATGAGTGCAGCAGGGAGAGCAATCTATGTTAAAAGACATCAGAGACAGAGCTTGAAATTGAAAGGAGACAGAAAAGTAGATGGGGAGATTTTAAAGGTCTGGAAAGATTTAGCTGGTTCAGGATAATGAAGAAATCAAGGGGTATGAAGTCATTTAGGGCCCACAGTACAGAGACCCTTTAGCTTTGAGCTGAAGACCAACTACATCAATGACAGGAAATGAAGGCAATGTCCCTTTTGAAAGATCTAGATGTTTCTGAGGTACATAACCACAACATCTCTTTAAAGTTTAAAATCTTGAAATCAAATTCCTCATTGTACTTTCTTGTCCTCTACAAAGGGAATGAAATATAAAGGGATGATATGATACAATGTCAGCAAAGGGAAAAGATGACAAGCATCTGGCTTAGCTCACCGATTTGACAGAGTGGGAGCTCTCTGGCCGACTCCCTGATCCCTCCTGGCTGCTGGCTTTGCTCCCAGCTTGTGATGGGCTCTGAGAATCCTGTTGGGAGCTACTTGTCTCCTTCTTCATCTCCTCCTTCTCCTGCCCTTCTTGCTGCTGGTTCTCCTCACCAGTCTCTCCTTCCTTCTTCTCAAGTACCAGGAGAAAACAGCCATACATTAAAAATGATTGAATAGTTACAACAATACACTGTCAGGTGGGAGTTGCTCTAAACTCCTAGTGTCGCAAATTTCAAATTGAAATATGAAATTATGATCATGTCCCTCAAAAGGAAGTGTCAATCATGCTTGTACCTTCTACCGTGGTCTGAACACAGGGGTATTTAGAATCTAGAACAGAGGTGTGTTAAGTCTGAAAACGTCAACCTGAAAGTTCTGATTGCAAACATTGCCAAAACATGAAAAGTCCTTCACACATATTTGACAAGATTGAAATTGCTTGGCCAAAAAAAAAAAAAAAAAAGGTAAACAAATTTGATATCAATCAAACTAGATGGCAAAAAAATTAATTGTATATTGAATGATGGTAGATTCTTCAGATTAAAATGAATATAAAACTTATATCCTCGTGAAGATACACTACAACTGATTATCAGTAACAAGCAAAACAAAAGTGAAGCAACAATGTTCCCGATGAAACATGTGATGAAATTGATTGATTAATGCCCTTTCTAGACCTTCTGGCTTCAAACATGCACTGTATGTCTCAACAAATTTGACCTGTGTTCAGTCAAGATATGTGGCTAGTATACATACTACTGCTAAGATGTGCATCATCTATTCTAATCAGAGTTACCCCTCCCCCTGTCTTACAAATCTAACATCAATATCTTGCAGGATAATATGCAAATGACTTACGGTGGGATCCACTCTGTCCACTCCAAAGAAAGTGCAGAGAGAGCCATCGTATCTCTGGAGCTCCTCACTGACCATGTCTGGGTAACCCTTGACAATATCCTCTTGGTCCTTGTAGAAGGTGAAGTAGCTGTTTCACGGAGGAAGCAAAAATACAAATATGAGCTGACAGCTCACTAACTACCGGACTAGAGCAGACAAATTATAAACATAATGAAAGCTGGTATTGGTAATTAGAGAGGGATATATGTGTGACCCTGCATCACAAAACCAACATAAAGTCGCCACACATGGAGTTTTAGTTAAGAGCAGATCCTGAAAGAGCAGACTTCAAGCTTTAAAATGATGTTTAACTCAATTCGAATGGACTCTCCTAACCTATCCTAATATTGTAAAGAAAGCACACACTTTGGAAAGTGTGAACTGAGAAAAGAGGCTCTGAAGTAGAGGGTCTATTCAAGCGCTTAATCTTTTTCAAGCCGTGCTAGCTGTGCGATGAATGGAACAAAAAAAAAAAATGTTAACCACCAGAGCAACAATAATGAAGGGATTACTGCAAAACATGATATATTCGCGGCATGAATTTTTCGCAAATTGGAGCCGACGGCCTTTTTTGCGGCATGAAATTTTCGCGAACTGCCACTAGCATTCAATGCATGTAGTGTAGATAAGAACTTTTGTGCATTTTAATTTTACGAATCTTGGCGCTCGCGAAATTCGCGAAATCAAAATGCACGCAAAAATTCCTCGTTTTACAGTATTAGATTAAGCTGAAATTAAGCATGCTTTATAAACACAATCTGTAAATGATTACTGCCAACTTTCAAGGCAGTAGCATCATTCTTTCCAAAGTTATTGGAGTTGAAAGTGAAGAGAATAGACAGGGTTTTTAAGAAATGAAAAGAGGACTCTATGAGAAACACCTAATCACACTATTCCACCACGAAGTGTTCAAGAAAAACTGCTAAAAACACAAGTTCCTGTTCCTTTTATGATCCCAAACTTTAGTATAATGTAGAAGAAGAGTTGCTCTTTCAGAAACTATGAAAAACTCTAGATTGGATGGGTTGACCCATTTCAACTTTTTTCAGTCCTAACACAAAATCAGTACATGCGACTTTTTGTTTGTTTTGTGATGCACGGTCACATGTGGTCTATATGACACAATAAGGATTTGTCACATCATCAAATCTGGGATGCTCCCACTGGTATTTCCAATGCAATCCAGGAGAAGAATTTTGAAGAATATCTTACAAAGACATCAAATATTCAACACAAAGGGAAAGATGATGATTCTTGATTATTAAATCCAACAGACTATACACCATAAGGCGTGAAATCTTGCCATCAATTTTCAGTCTGGCTTTGTGCGTCTTTTTCCAGTGCACAGTACATGGGGATGGTACGGCAGTGATGTGCTATCTCAGGGAGCTAGGGTTGATAGACGGCAGACTGTCTTACCTCTCCTTGACCTTGTCCAGCATCTGTCCTGCTTTCTCTAGCATGTTCTTGAGGGCCTCCTCACTGCTCTCCTGCCTCAAGCGATCCATCAAGATGTCAAGGTTGGCTTCCATGTCCTAGAAAGATGAAAGGAGTCAAGTCACAGGTTGTAGGGAGAAACAATCCACTGATTTCTCACAAGGAGTCTGTTATTCCAATACATGTCATTACCTGATCTATTTGTAGCCATATAGACATTATCTAGCCTCACAAAAAAAAAAAAAAAAAAAATCACCAGATAAGCAAGTTCATCTAAGATGTTGCTTATACATAGAGCCTACATCCAGATCTCGTCATGAACATTGAGGCTTGTGATTATCAGTCAAAGCTCATCTTAAGAACCGACTGGATGTCACAAAGATAGCTTAGTGTATAACATTTGTGTACACTTTTATCACAATTACCACTTTGATTTTCCAGGTTGTAACTGTTTGTGTCACAAAATCTGCCGTCAATGATCACATCAAAATATAATTTCATGATGGAAATTCAAATTACACAGTAAGGTATCAAAAATTCCACATTTAACAGCATGATACAATAATGAGGATGGTCATGATGATGATCATCACTACTGTTATCATTAGCATCGTCACCACAATCATCATTGTTTGCATTGCAATCTACATCATCATCATCACCCCATCACCATCATCATCATCATCATCACCATCATCACCATCATCATCATCATCATCATCATCATCATCATCATCATCACGGTTGATCATTACCACCATCATCTTCAACACTGTCCTCATCACTATCTGCATAACCATCATTATCATCATCAGTGTTTCAGCAATCATCATTATCATCATCCTGGCAGTAACAAACCTGGTTGAGGTTGTCGTGTTGCCGACGACACTCTTCAAGCTGCTCCTGTAGTTGCCGCTCCTTCTTTGCCAGGTTGATCTCATGGACGTCCCACAAGTGGGCGGCGCCCTGGGTGAACTTGAACAGGGAGCGCAGCTGGTGGGCGTGGCGCTCTGCGAGCCTCTCCAGGGATAACTGGGAGTGAGGGAAAGAAAAGTGGTTTCTTTCCCAGTCATATCTATCTTTCTATAACCACTTGATGTGCATAATGGATCAGAAATCACATTCATACATCTTTTACAAACTGAAAATGGTGGAAAAGAGACATTGAAGGTACTGATATATACCTCGTCAAGAAATTAACTGTGCTTGACTAACATATGCATACAATGAGTTTGTACGATAATACCAGTATTCTTCTTCCTACTGTTGTGACCGATGTAAGGCATGATCCATAGATGTGAAATAAAGTTTAGAATTTTCCTGGACTTTCTGTGATGTGTTATACTCACATCCATGTCTTCCAGTGTGTGCTCAAATTTCTCCTGGCATCGGCCGACCTCAGGTAAGATCTCATCGTCAGTGACCTCAACCACTTTCTGGTCCGAGCAGACTCCTGCCTCTATGAGCTCCGTCTAAGTGGGGAGAGAGAACACAAAGCTTGATGAAAATCTACACCTTGTTTCTGCATCAAGTAAATATCCATATTATTCCTAACGCAGGTGCAGATACAGTGGTATGTAAATTCAAACAATACAATTGGGAAATTATGAATGTGATTCCAACCCTTTGTCTGACACTAAAACTAACTCCTCCCACTGACCCCCCCTCACCCCAACCACTCCCAGTGGGTTTTTTTTTTCTTTTTTCATTTGAGAGGCATCAAGAACTTTTGTAGCTTTCTGATCCAGCAGTAATGGCACATTAAGTCAACCAAAACATTAAAACTTTGTAACTTTTGAATGGACTGTCAGATTTTCCTCATACTTCACTGATATATTTTTTGAACATTTCTGCATTCACTGAATCCACCTATATACTTGCAGTAAATTCCCCCAAAGTTATGAGATGATTTACCACAATGTGTCACATTATGAAATAATCATTTTGAAATCATCACCATCATCACAACAACAAGACAATAATAATATGGTCTCCTTTATCAGGGATAGCCACTTCAGTGTTGCCCCTGCTCTACCAGAGGGCCCTGCCACTGTTATAACCCTGGCGTTGGCCAGGCACCCATTTATACACCTGGGTTGAGAGGGACATGGTGGGTAAAAACAGCTTGTCCAATTTGCAACTTCTAACTGTCAAAATTTTACATTTCCACAATGACAGTAGTAACAATCTGTAACAGTTCCATGATGCTTTCTACTAACGTTTCAAAGACCGACTAAAAAGTTACTATACCTGGAAGTTCTCCACGTGGTCCAAGCACTCTTTGCACACACTCTCATATTCCTCATGGAGCTGATCTAAGTAGGTCACATGAAGCTGTTCAATCCGCTGACAGGAGCTCACAATCTCCTTGTTCCACTGGTACGCTGCCGTCTTGCTGGATTTCGGTGGCTTCATTTCACTGCTCACAGACAAGGAGACAAAGAGTCCACATTTGATCTGAGTCACCTTCTTGGAGACATTATTTCACAAAAGTTATCCATATGAAAATAATGCTAATTGTCAAATAGAGTCAATTTGTATTCTATGTCAACACAATATCAAGACTAAAATATCAAGATTATTCAAAGCATGGAATAAAGACTCATGACTGATCCTTTATGATGCAGCTCAATATCACAGAAGGAAACTTATGAGTAGTAGATGCCTACAACCTAGTAAAGTTTATAAATTAAGAGGTAGACCATTCAAACATACACACACTTCAAACAAAACTTACTTGAGGTTATCCAGTATGTCAAGACGACCTTTATTCAGCTTGACCTGCTCCGTGTACAGCTTGTCCATCAAGGCATTGATCTTTGGTGGGTTGATGATTCTCTCACTCTGCATGAATTCCCTGTCAAGGAAGAAGCAGTGCAACTGAATTTCAAGACAGGTCCTCTGCTGACAGGAAACTTATGATATTTACCACAAGAGAAAATGATAATTGGGGGAATGAAACAACCCTAAACAAAGATGGAAGGAAGAAGAGAATTAAGCTTTCTGTTTTTTTTTTCCTACTGTGATTTTTTAACTGTCATCATCATTTTTTCAAGACAGAATATCATCAGTCTTGCTTAGTTGTAAGTTGTAAGCAGTAGCTGTAATTTGCTAATGCTCACAAGCTTCCACACTGTTTGATAAACAGACAACTTTTGGCAAACGTTCGAACGAAATGCGTCCATGTTTTGAGGAGTGAAATCAAAATTTTCTCTGAATGACCTATGTGCCCCCCCCCCCCCAAAAAAAAAAAAAAAAGTCTTGGGACATTGTTTGGGCATGATATGTTAGCAAATGCTTTAATAAATTAGTGCAAATTTGAAAATCACTCACAAATATCAATACAAGTAAACAACTGTACACACAAAAAGGCTGCTTGTCTGACTGTCTGTTCTAGGATGGTACAGATTTAGAGAAAGAGTTTAACTTTCAACACTTGGATAGTGAGCAAACTTTCTACTTAACACCTAGTACATGGATGTGATGGAATTATGATAAGTCAAGTACATTCTTGAAATAGAATATCCCCAGCAAAGGCTGTACATTAAGAAGATTATAACCATAATCTTGTAAACTATTGAACAAACTCACACTAGCTATTCATAAATGACAATAGGCAATGAGACAGCTTATTTATTGTAACAAGGTATGCGGGACATAGACCCTCCCCATGCAAGATGGTGTACAGGAAAATCAGGGATTTCTAAAAGTACGTACATGAACTTCTTGATGGCGATGTCGATGTTGAGTTTTCTCCAGTCTGCGAGGCGGTCCTCCCACACACGGTGGTGGTTCTTGTCTCGCTCTATGTCTGTCTTCATAAGGCGGGCCTGGAGGTCGGTGTAGGCACGCCGGTTTGACAGGAGCGTCTGATTGATGATGGTGGACTCCTTCTCGATGAGTCGCTGGACGTCTGGTGGCATCAGATAGGCAATGCCCTCCATCTTCTTGGCGTAGGATTTCAGCACATTTTTCAACTGTGGATGGGCATTGAAGAGATGCACACATTCTGTCATTTTCAAAACAGCTCTGATAGTTTTGCAAGTTTTCTACAACAATGTATGGATTATTTTCGCAAAGATAGTTTGTTCTTGAAGTCAGCCAGGCTCCAGTGATGTTTGGTGCATCATAAAACAAAATCATGTCTAGTCTGAGTAAAAAAAAACACAACAAACACACAAAACAAAACAAAACAAAACAAAACATTAGGCCCTTTTCAGAACCAAATGATACCAAAACATCATTGGTACCAGAGCCTCTTGCCATGGCAACTTCAGAAAATACTTTGAATTGATAACGTACAAAGTAACAAATCCCACTGACGGATTTGTGCATGCTGCATCTACGGCCGAGACGTGAAATTAATACTGCGCTTCATTTGGGTGAAGGGACGTAGCAAAGGAAAATGAGATGACGAATCCTCAGATTGCTACTCACTAACAAGAGAGTCTGAAACAACTACTACTGGAAAGACAAAACATAAACACATAAGCAAAATGAAAATGTGTGCACTCTCAAAACTGCACACACTTTACCTTCTTTAGTCTGTCATCTTCAAGGGCTTGAAGAGTGGTGTCCATTTCAGCGATGTACTGTCTGCGTATGGATGCCTGCTGCTCTATGTCATCCCACAAGCTGACTAGCTCAGAGAGATGGTAACCTTTCAAATCCTGCACATTGAGAAAGCCATGAAAGATTCAGATTTCTTTTTTTGAAAACTGGAACGACTAGAATTGATACTTCAAGGTAAACACTGGAAGAAGTGCATTCTTCTATTCGTACTTAATGACTTCCTCTTTCAAAGTCCCTAGAAGTGTAATCTACATCCCTTAACTTCCACTCTGTTACCTATATTCCTTGACATGATTTTGATAATAGGTAGAAAACATAAATGGTATTATTATCATTATCATCATCATTATTTATCTGGCCGTACAATTGCAATATACCATATTTACATGAATAACATTGTACAAACAGAGAGAAATATATTGCAATAATTTCCTCTTTCAAGTCTTGAATCGTTTTGATTTCACATGTCTATCAACAAATAACAAGCAAAATACCCTCTATTCACTCACATACCAGTACACTCTCAAGCTAATATTATTGTTCCTTCACCCAGTGACAAGTAGAATAAGTCTCCAAAAAAAAAAAAAAAAAAAAAAAAATGAGACAGACAACTCCATTACAGGCAAATAGACACTGACTAACTGAATCTCTCAGTGGAGTTATAGCATTCATTCATCAGTATTCAGTTTGCATCCACACATGCACACATAAAGCTGATAAATATGGGATGTTGCTCAAAGCTTGGCTGCAAAACTGTAACACACTGCAATTTGGATCACATATATGTCTAAAGGAAAGTGTCACAAGAGATAATTCTATGAGCTAGGTCAAGGTCTGCTTAGTTCAAACAAACTTACATCATCATCAGCTATCTTTGCCAGCATCTTGTCAATTTCTGCAGAGGGAGAATGGAATAAGAACAAACATGATAACATCCAATAATGAAAATTATTCTTCATGTGAGGAGTAAAACAATACAGTGTTTGGCTGTACAATTTGGTGTGTTTCATTTTTCTGGTAAAGGGCTGAGTAACCCTTGTCAGCATTGGTGTCTCCATGCTGAATTTTGAAATACTTGGCATATTGTACAAGTATCAGTACGTAGCATTATTTAGCGAGTACACACATGCAGCATTCCCCTTGAAAATGTAATGTCATTGTGAAAACAACAGAATAGTCTGAATATCAGCTGTAACCACCCAAAATTTCGTCTTGAACAAAATGGAGGGGACATTTAAAAAATCATACTGTTTGTGGACAGGGAAGTTAAGTCTATAGAGCAGTTTGACATGTGACTCGCTGTAAGTAATAAAGAATGGATAAGCTGACATTATAACTACATCTATAGACTGCTACCCACAGATACTGTGTGTATCTTTAGATTCAACAGATTCAATGACAATTAGTGAAACACTAGTGTCATAGGACAGACAAATGTGTATTTGCACAGCATGACTCGGTTTTGAATCCCAGTTTTTCCTCTCTGAATATTTCAGCACCAACATTTTTTTTTTTCTCTAAAGAATGACATGGTGCATTGCTAACTTCAGACATAATTCAAAGAAGGGAAATACTTTTCCTTTTATACATGTATCCACTCTTTGATTCATCTGCAACCAATGCCCCTATCTGTTTCCCGCACACACTTATCATGACAAGTAGTACTGAGAAGGTTGTTTGGCCAGGTTGGAACACAATTCTTTACTGGAGAGATATTGTTGGCAAAAACCTCAACAAACCTTGCTTTTTGGCCAAAGAAAAGAACTACTAAAATGTAAAATACTTCAATTCTTAGTATTCCCTCAGTTCAGTCTCAGGATACAGGCAAATTTGGATGCTAACCTTTGTCATTTTCTTCAAGTTTATTGAGAAGTATTTCCCCTGCAGCAGCAATCTTGGGTTCTATATCCTGTGTGGGATGAAGAGTGATTCAAGAAATAAGAAGGCACAATTATTCAAAATCAAGTAGTCCATGAATTCTAAGATAAATTGCAAAAGGTAAACAGTACAAGGTATACTATTATGGCCATTATAATGATATTATCATGATTATAATGTCTTTTCATTACAAAAACAAAGCCTATCAGGTTGTGGATGTAAAGCAGAATTGAATTCAAAGCAATCATATTCAATTTTCATTTCAAAGACGACTGTAAACACACAAACAAACAAACAAATGATTAATACAATCCATATACAGACGATAAGATATAAAAAGGAATATGTGCCCAATAATAAAATGAAATTACACAGAAAATTTCACATGTAATATAATTCTGCAGTATTTTGGTGCAATGTGCACAAAAAAAAAAATTATAGCTGTATTGTCCAGCACTGTTTTGGGCATTCAAATATGCCTGAGAAACATATACAGCTATGATCTACCTCACTGCCCCTCAGAACTGGCTGAACCATGTACTATATCTATGGAAAATTGCTATATTACAGGGATGATGGGTTAGCAATGCTCCTCTGCACAGGGTACAGGCAAAAATTTGATATGAGTAATCAATAGCTGATATAAAGATAAAATTCACAAATGCAAATCGCTACCATTAGTTTCAAAGGACCAGCAACAAAACTGAATATGAGAGATATAAAAATAAAGAAAAGTGAAAGTGCTAGAGGATGGATATGGGATTTGAGAGTGATGGTCTCACATTGGCGATGATGGTGAATTCATGGTGGAGATCCTCAGTGGCTTCCTCATGCCTCACTCTCCTACTCTCTGCTAGTCGGTCAATGATGTCTGATCCCAACTTCTCTGCTTCTATTCAATCAAATGAGCAAAAGGAGACAATGAAACTGTCAACAATGTGTATTCAATTCATTCATTTTGTATGAGTGTAAATGTTGAAAAAAAAAACACACCCAGTAACATAGCTGTATATTGCATTTGATATGAGCTTCAGCTTTGCCTTATTCTGAAATATTACCACAGTACAGAAAAATAAAGATCCTAAAGATCATACTACATACAAATCCAAAAAATTATTGGAAATTCCTTTGACATGAATGTTGGATGGAATAATAATTCTCAGACCATAACAATTCATCTATGAAACACACACAGACACACATACACATACAATTTCAAGTTTGTACATGAGTGATTTTGACAAGCATAGAGTAAATCAGCCATTCTGTTTCATTTTTTTCTTTTATTTGCAAGAAATTGGAGGAGGAGGTGTCGCAATGACAAACTTTTTGTGCTTCAGGCCATTTAGTTTACAGAATGGAGGGGATTCAGTGTGTTCCAAAGGATTATCAAAATATCATTATGGAACATGAGCATGTTACTAACCGATGTTTGTGACAACATAAACACATACAAGGGTTAAGAATGTGTGCGAGTGCCAGTCTTGACTGCCATCCAACTACTCCTTCAGGGAAGAAGGAGAGTGGTTCAGGTTGGATTAAAAGAATACACAGCTTCTGTCTGAGCCTACTATCTGGACATGACTTACCCACAGTGCTTGCCAGTCCTCTGACCTCTCTCCCAGCAATCACAGAGACTGGTTCCTCAGCCTTTTTCTGGGCACTCTCAATAGAATGTCTGAGAAGAACAACACAAATCATCAAAGGCATACCATGGGCCATCAGGTTCATTTTCTAGCACCTGCTCATGCACATACCCACTACTTTTACAGACTTACAACGTATACCGAGTCTCATGACCCATCTTATCCTCACCTGCCCAACTATCATTTCCTAATGCCTTCAAGGAATTTTAAAAAAAATAGCATGTTGCTCAATAACAAACATCAAATGGGAAGCCAACTAAAGCTGAAGAGAGTAGACACTGTACACTTTTTCTTTATTCTCTTTTTGTCGGCTACAGGAGACCTACATGGCTGTATCTTACAAATCACAGCTATCTACTATTCTACATGAATAATCCAAATAGGTCTCTACAAACTGTATCACCTATTAAGTCACGTCAATCATACAAAGAACAACAATTTTGATGGAATTGATTTTGAAGGAATTGAGCTACATCTGAGAAATGTAAACATTCTGATATTATTTACAGTAGGTCAGATCCACCTCCTGGTAATAACAAACAGAACTGCAAACGCTTGAAAACATTTCTGTCGCAACACTTTGCATTTAATTCTTGGTCTCACCTGTACAGCACAGGATTTTCAGTGTCGCGGTTGTTTGGCAGACTCTCAAGCCATTTGATGTGCCGTGAGGGGAGTAAACTCTTCCCCATCTCTGTTCTGTCCTCATGGACGAGGGGAATGGATGTAGTCTTGGGCTCACTCTGCTGCTTGGGATGATCAGTCTGCTCCAGGGTCTTCACCAGTTGCACCTACATTGGTGAAAATTATGAAGTTGCATGGATTTTTGAGCAATTGGCACTACTGACATTTCTTCCACCCTCCATCCCCCCCCCCCCCACTTGTAATTGAACTACAATGACAGTTCTCTATCACCTTTTTGAATTTTTCATTTCATGCTCTGATATTACAGCAATATGGTGATGTTTTGTTGAAAGCAGTGGTCATTTATATCAGAGGTCATTTATCAGACAGTCATGACAGCTTGTCATGTAGGATGTAGATCTGTCTGGACATTTCAAAGAATGTATTTTTAGGTCTCTGAGACAAACTAAATTGATTGGAAAGGAAAAATCAGCAGAAGTTCTCGAAATGACTGATATGGACTGGCTCACAGTCAAATTCTTCTTTTTTTTCAGTCCATTTTTACCATTTTATCCTTCAAGGCATTTAGGTAGAAAATTAGTTGTACCTGCTTGAATAACAAAGATCTTTTTCTAATCACACTACACTCACCTGTGCATCAAATATTTGCTTGTATATGTGCCCTGAGGGCACAACACGGACCGCCTGTGCCTCTGTCATGGTACTTATCTAGTCAGCAGAGAAAACAAATTACAGAAATATGGTAAGACAGGTGACATGATAAACAACCATGAAACAAAGTAAAAAAAACAAGCAAACAGACAAATTAAAAATATTGTTAAAAAATGTTAAAACATACAATGTAATAGTAAATTAGTGCCATGCATATTGGTACAACCCTTGATAGATTACAGAGACTAAAAGAAAATTGACTCCCGGTGCAATTCCATGGCACTTGTCACACAGATAGCTTGTGTTGCGTGGTGATCGAATAACAGTGTTCATACACTGTTTTTTTGTTGTTGTTGTTGTTTTTTTTTTGAGTAAATTCTAATTTTCTGAACTGCTGCAGTTTTGCCTGCAAAATTTTTACCTCCCTGATGTTAGACCTGGACAG
This sequence comes from Diadema antillarum, assembly GCF_040938485.1. Taxonomy (NCBI): domain Eukaryota; kingdom Metazoa; phylum Echinodermata; class Echinoidea; order Diadematoida; family Diadematidae; genus Diadema; species Diadema antillarum. The sequence goes on from NW_027271997.1 coordinate 743,523, forward strand.
TAACATCCAAAACTAAAAAAAGGAAAAAGAACAAAAAAAGAACACACTCACACACACACACAAAAAAAAACATGGTAAAATCGTGCAGAATATGGCATAGTGATAGGCCTAGGCCTACTTGTGAAATAGGCCCCACCACTGCCTGCGCCTGTCTCAGTTACATCAGTGTCTGTACTATGGCGGCTTGCCTGTTTATACTTGTGAATTCAGCCCCACTGCACTGTGTGGCATTCAGGGGTACATAAGCACGGTTACAGTGTTGTACTGTTAGCTGTATAATAATAGTATGGTTGGGTGTTCATCACACCGACCACCTAATGTTTTTCTATCAATAGAAACGTGAAAAATCTCACAATTTGCCTGAAATTTTAGTCATGTGTGGAGAAAATACTCTGGATTCACAAGCGCACAGTGAAAATGCGATCTGAGGTACGCGCTCTAGATGGCGGCTTCGAACGCGTGGGGTGTCATTTTTTCCGCACTCAGTTGCCCTGTACATTTCAACCGACCACCCTGACAACACGTATCAAGCGCACTTAAATGCGTTTTTTCGACAAGCTGCTGTTTTTTTCTAGCTGTCATTTTTTTCCCCAATAATATTCTGATATATTTTGAATCCTTCGATATTACTTTTGAAGGACTGTTTGATGAATTTGAATTGATTTTCATTAGGAAACTTTTCATTGTAATTGAAATAAATTAGATGAGTCGGTTTGTTTTTGCACATTTATTTCTCGTTTCTGCTTCAACTCGTACGGTCGTAGCGGGCGACAAAATGATTATGTCAAGAATGTGTAACGTGTGTGCACGATCGTACAAGCAGTGGAGTTTGAGCTGAGAGCGGCATAATGACAATTTTGCGGTCAAAATCGTCAAATTTATTACGGAAGGATACTCTACATCTAACAACGAGTCAGCAAAGGTAGGCCTAATTATATGCAGTTACACAATAAATCTTATTCGATTTTGCTAAATTTCGGTAATTTAGAGGGAATACTTATTTATTTTCGCCTCATATTACTCGGTAGCGTAGCCCAGTGAAGAATCGAACACCGTTGCGCGTAGTCCCATGCGTACATTTTCTTTCTGTACGCGCAATGCCATTATAGAGCGCGGTCCGTAGATATGGACCCGGTCGGTGTGTTGAACACCTACCATAATACTTGTGAATGTGGCCCCACCGAATGGCGTTTACATGTGTAATGTGATTGAAACAGTCAGTGACAGTGGCAGGGCCGAACACCGATTTCCATACCTGAATCCATACTACTACCATAGCATTTTTCACCCTTCCTGCTTTCATACTTTCCCCATTGTTCTTTCTTCTTTTTTCTCTCCCTTTTACTATTGGAAGAACTTCCTAAATGTCTCCCGACTAAAATAAAGTAAACCATAAATACAACCCTAACCTAACCCGCCGCAGCCTAACGCCACGGGAACACGCACACTGCACTGCTGCGGTGGGAACAATTCCACGATTTTTGCCCAGAATAGTCTATGTACAAAACTGACAAAAGCATATTGGGTTATTGCATATCAAGACAGCCCAGACAATGATGGTTTTCACTCCGCTCCTCCACTAACTACATCAGACACTGCCATCCATAAAGGCAAGCCCTGTTGAGTCTTGAGTTGAGTCAACATAGGAATGTCCACTGCAATTTCTGCACACACACACACACACACACAGTCATCTGCAGTAATCTGCAGGACTGAAGGATGCAGAATGAACGAGAAGAAGAAGAAGAAGAAGAAGAAGAGTCTTAACTGGAGTTGAGACATGCATGCATGAAGAATTTACGTAGCTGGGACATTGGGCCTTGCAAACATATAACCTAGCGTATGGGACTACACGTCTACTCGCTCGCGGATTCGATATAGCACGACTGACCATACATAAATGTAATATTTCACAGGAATACGAATTTTTTTCTGCAGTGAAACTTACCATCTAAGATTTCTAACTTTTCTAAACATCCTCCATTCCAATCTAACGTAACAAATTGGCTGAAAGCATCATTTTATGCGTGTTTTATAGAACTTTCCTTCGGATATTGACGCCTGTTGCTTGGTAACCGTTGCCAATTTGACAGGCCTCCCTGGTCGGTAGTGATCAGTGATCACCGCGCTGATATGGGATCCGCTCACAGAACTCCTTTAGAATACTGTGGATCCGCTAGAGCGCTGAGTGATAAAAGATAAGTGGTTGAGATCAAAGAATCTAAACTGGTATGGGTATTGCAGCTCATTTCATTAAAAAAAAAGTTACGATTGATTTCGCTCGATTTATCCAGATTAATAGTATAACTCAATAAATCTAGCGTAAGATCAATTCTGATCGTGCTCCATAAAGACACTTAGGCTTGATATAAAGCACGGATTTATAGATTAACCAGATACCAGCGTATTTATCTATTTATCTATTTATTTATTCATTCATTCATTTACTTATTTGTTTATTTATTCATTTTTTATTCATTTATTCATTTATTTATTTGTTTGTTTACTCACGTATTTGTTTATTTATTTATTTATGTATGTATGTATGTATGTATGTATGTATGTATGTATTTATTATTTTATTTATTTATTTATTTATTTGTTTATTCATTCATTGATTGATTCATTTCTTTCTCTCTTTCTTTCTTTCTTTCTTTCTTTCTTTCTTTACAGTATTTACTTTTACAGACCATCCATTGGATAAGTTTAATCTTTTATGAAACTGGTCCCTGGATATTATACGGTCAAGAACAATGAAAGAGATGGAGGTCTAATTGGCTTTAATCATTCATCATTCAAACAGCGTCAATTTTGTGTGGATGCCCAGTAGAATCCCACAGGTACATTATTTTGTGCCTTTGATGATGGTTCGATGTAACTGCAACCAGCCCAATCTTGTGTATAAGGAGCCCCCCAGGGTTAGGTGCGATGCTGCCATCTTTCTGCGCAATGTCACTTTTTATTGAACACTACGATGATATCAAGTATATTTTGCCTGTATGTAAATATGCTAAAAATGAAAGGAAACTTCACCTAATGATAAAGCATATAAAACAAAATTCAATCGCATCCAGAAATATGTGTAATATTTACGTGCAAATTTAAAGGGAATGTACAGTACTGGTTGAGGTAGGGATTCATGTTTTGAACATTCCTCTATAAGTGAGATAATGAAAAGCCTCTTATGAAATATGAAAGAGCATGTAATTCTAAGAAGGATTCAACGTTTATTTGATGAAAATTGGTTTTCAAATGGCTGGGATATCCAAAAAAGTGCTAATAATAAAAGGCGACATGCCACAACTTTATTAGGATATCTTTGTTTCACCTTGTTTTTGGATATCTCAGCCATTTCAAAACCGATTTTCATCGAATAAATTTTTGATACCCCTTAGAACTGCAAGCTCTTTGACATCTCATAGAGTAGTTTCTGAATATCTCGCAAAACATTAAAAGCTAAATCTTCACCTCGACCAGAACTGTACACACCCTATAAGCTGTATATGCTGTGAAAGTGCACCCTCCCTGTCATAGCAAAATAAGGCTGATTTTTATTTCAGCAATATTTGCGCAATATATTTCTATTCGCGCCCCCACTAATGTCTTTGCCATTATCTGCTGCTCATCTTGTAGTAGCGATATGGCGAAAAGTATACTATACATTGCCATCATAAAAACAAAACAAAAACAAAAACAAATACAAACACACACACACACAGACACACACCGCAAACAACAACAACAACAAAACTTATATTTCATTATAGAGGCTGGCTGGTAATTATCCAGTGACTGTGATAGGCCTACTTGAATTCATTGTCTATACCTATATCTGTGGGGAATATCCAGTCTGGCACATGATGGTATCGAAGATCGAAGGGAATAAGATTGGACATTGTGCAAGCCTCCACCTGAACCTTCTTGGTATAATATACAACCATGTCTACTGGAACTCTTACCTACCAAATGGAAGAGTTTCTGACCCTCGCAGGCCTTCATTATTCTACCACAGGGGCGGATCCAGGAATTGGGGGGGGGGGGGCGTGACTAATTATTTCTGGTGCCACTTCCGGGTTTCATTTCATTGTTTTCTTTTTATTTCTTTTGTTTTTAACGAAAAATAAAGGGGGGGGGGGAGGCGCGTGCGCCGGTTGCGCCCCCTCTGGATCCGCCACTGTACCATGCGTATTGTATGTTCAGTTCAGTTCAGTTCAGTTCAGTTTTTATTTCTGCATTTCAAAATCAATACAAATCAACAAATCAACAAAATACTTACATAGTCATTTACACAGCTAATATTCGTAACGTTTGGATCTTACATACATTTTCTTTTTCTTTTTTTTTCAAGAACGAATATCATATATGAAAGGAAGCAATAGGAAATGATAAAAATGAAATGCAGGGGACCATCATCATAAGCTAAGCTTGACGAGGATGATGGCCCCAGGTAAAGAGATACATAAAGAAAATCTTGCCACTCACTGAGTGGGGGTAATTGTGCAATGGGCTCAACGAAGAGATACATAAAGAAAATCTTGCCACTCACTGAGTGGGAAGTAATTGTGCGAAGGGCGTGCGGTGCAGTGCGGTGTGCATTGTGTTGGGATGAATCTTGGTTTGTACGTTGAGTGTTATGTTGTGTATCAGTGTGATGAGGTGAATGTTACTTCAGTTATGGCCGTGAACTCATTGTTTAGGGTGTTTGTTGACCAGGTGGTATGAATATTTATGTGTATGAATATTTATGTGTGGGCCTACTGCATGTAATGCATACACGTGGGGTGTATGTATGTGTGTGTGTGTGTGTTTGTGTGTGTGTGTGTGTGTGTGTGTGTGTGTGTGTGTGTGTGTACATAGTGTGTGTTTTTGGTTGGGAGTGGAAGGGTTGGTTGTTGTTGTTTTTTGAATGAATGATTTCATTCTAGATTTGTATAATGTATTTTTTATGTATAATTTATGCTCTTGTAAGTGAGCATTAGTTACATCATTATACTTTCTCCTGAAGGAATTATTATCAGTAGGATTGATGCATAATCGAGTTATTTATGTTGAAGAGAGATTATTTGCAGTATAAATTGAAAAATGGATTTGTTTGGGTTTTGAATTGTATTTGTATTGTTTTTGTTCATGTTACACCCAAAATGGGATGATTCATGAATTATAATTATTAATGAAATCAATCAACATCAAGGAAAAAAGTGTTTGAACAAGTAATGGCTATGAAAACCCCGCGAGCCCATGGGCGTCACCAGGGGGGGGGGGGGTGCGTTGGGTGCGAACGCACCCCCGTTCAGACCCTTAAAAAAAAAAAAAAAAAAAAAAAAAAAAAAAATCAGTCTGCAAGCGACCTCAACGCCGGACCCTAAATGATAATTATTTTTTATCTATTTAAATTTTTTTTTGAAATTTTGCATCGGGAACAAAAAAAAACAAAAAACAAAAAAATCGTGAGCAAAAACAATTCGCACCCCTGGTTCTGGCAGCACTGATTTCATACATATCTACTAGTATACAAGTGTATTCTATACAGTGTTTACTATTTAGATAGATTTTGGACATCCTTCCCATGCTTGGTCACTTCGACGCCACCTCGCTGGTCATACCTCCCCCAGTCATGAACATAAACCGACACCCTTGACTACCAGTGGCGGATCCAGGGGGAGGGGCGCACCGGGCGTCCCCCCCCCCCGCCCCCTCTTAATTTCCAAAGCGAAAAAGTATAGCTTCAAACGGCAGTTTTTGGACTGTAAAATGTCAAAATTTCAAGCTCGCTCGCTCCGCTCGCTGGCATTTAGTCGTAATGCCATTCTCCTGAAGTTGCTGCCAGTAATTGCCGGCAGCTCCACCCGGTGCGCCCCCCCCCCCCTTACTGAAAAAAAGAAAAAAAACATATATATATATATATATATATATATAAAGCTACAAACGGCAGTTTTTGGACTGTAAAATGTCACAATTTTCAAGCTCGCTCGCTCCGCTCGCTCGCATTTAAATTCTCCTGATATTGCTGCCAGTAATTGCCAGCAGTTGCGCCCGGTGGCATGCGCTCCACCCCCCCTTAATTTCCAAAGCCAAAAATAAATATGGCTAAGAACGGCAGTTTTTGGACTGTAAAATGCAAAATTTTCAAGCTCGCTCGCATTAATCGTTATGCAATTCACCTGATGTTGCTGCCAGTAATTGCCAGCAGTACCGCCCGTTGCGCCCCCTCCCTTGATTTCCAAAGCCAAAAAATACGGCTAAGAACGGCAGCTTTTGGACTGTAACATGTAAAATTTTCAAGCTCGATCGCATGTAATCGTTATGCTCTCCTGATATTGCTGCCAGTAATTACTAGGAGTTGCGCCCGATGCGCCCCCCCCCTTAACTTCTAAAGCGAAAATATATAGCAACAAACGGCAGGGTTTTTTTTTTTTTTTTTTTTGTTTTACTGTAAAATGTCAAAATATTCAAGCTCGCTCGCTCCGCTCGCTCGCATTTAATCGTTATGCTTTCTCCTGATTTTGCTGCCAGTAATTGCTGGCAGTTGCGCCCGGTGCGCCCCCCTTTATTTCCAGAGCGAAAAAATATAGCTCCAAATGATAATTTTTTTACTGTAAAATGTCAAAATTTTCAAGCTCGCTCTCCTAGCTTACTCGCATTTAATCGTTATGCCATTCACCTGATGTTGCTGCCAGTAATTGCCAGCAGTTGCGCCCGGTGCGCCCCCCCCCCCCCTTAATTTCCAAAGCAAAAAAAAATAATATGGCTACAAACGGCAGTTTTGGGACTGTAAAATGTCAAAATTTTAAAGCTCGCTCGCTCCGCTCGCTCGCATGTAATCGTTAAGCCATTCTCCCGATATTGCTGCCAGTAATTTGTCGTTTCACACCGTCATTCCATAATCCATTTATAGGGAGACAACCCCCTCCCACAACCTCCCCCCTTAATCGTTCCGCTTGTTCGGGCTCGGTCGCGTTCATGACATCAGTGTAAGAATTATTACTAGAAGTTCATTTGAATTATACCATTTATAGGCAAATTGTTCAATAACAATTTACTTCAAAATGTACTGATACCTAAACAAGTGGGACTGTTTCAAGTCGATAAAACACGCAAAATACCTGCATCAAATTGCACCATCTACAACATCAAAATGAAAAAGTGCTCACCGTGGGAGGGGGACACTCTCTCCCACATCCTCCCCCTCGCTCACTCCTCTCGCTCTTGCTTGGCCGCGTTCATGATATTCAGTGTAAATATTAAAACAGGACGTTTATTTGGATTATTACTATTTTATAGGCAAATTGTTCGATATTAATCTACATCAAAATATACTGCTTTACTTTAAACAAGTGGGACTGTTTCAAGTCGATAAAAACAAGCAAACATGCATCCAATCCCCCTCGCTCTCTCCGCTTGCTCGGGCTCGGTCGCGTTCATGACATCAGTGTAAGAATCAATACAAGAAGTTTATTGAAATGATATAGTTTATAGGCACATTGTTCAACAACAATTTCATCAAAATGTACTGCTACCTAAACAAGTGGGACTGTTTGAAGTCGATAAAAACACGCAAAAAGCCTGCATCAAATTGCACCATTTACAACATCAAAATGCAAAAAGTTCTCACCGTGGGGGGGGGGGGGGGGGGGGGGGACAACAGGCACTTCCACACTCTCCCCCCCCCCTCCCCCCCCCCCCCCCCCCAAGATGAAATCCTAGCTACGCCGGTGCCCTTTCCCGCTTGGTTTCCCTCAAAAACAGTAAAAGTCTAGGGATTGAGAGCTTCCTATATTCCAATGTCTGTCAAAAAAAAAAAATCTCGTTACATTAGGGTCAAAACGCACCCTCCTTGAAAAAAAGCTGGTGACGCCCCTGGAGCCTATAAGTTGAAATGGATGTGAGTGACGTTGAGAATGACGCCCAATATAGGCCTACGTGAATAAGGGAAAGCAGCAATATAGCCTATATTATATATAGAAAAAGTCAGTGAAAGTTGGAGGAAAATCGGATAATCTGTTCAAAAGTTATGAGTTTCCGTGCAGCCGTCGCCTGGGTGGGTGAGAAGACTACAACAGTTCTTCATACGCCAGTCATACATGCATGCTTTTTGTGACACACTTATAATAGAACAAAGAAAATCCACCATATTTTCACTTTTCTGGCATAAATGTAAAAGCGCTTTACTTTTCTCTTTCAAACGGCACGGGGAATATACACTTAACTACATGTATAGGCCTACTGTTTGTTAGGAACAATTATCATTGGTGGAGGGTTTTGTATACCTTTCATAAAGAAGTGAAATTCATGTAATATCACATTCCCCCCCCCCCCCCCCCCCAATTTGAGTTCGTTCTATATGTCTAATGTTAACACTGTAATGAAAATTAATACGAACCAGCAACTTTGGGGGATTATACGTTAATTGCTCTCACCAGAATCGTATTGGCCTCATGGAATATAGGGCTACATCTTATTTCAGGCAATGATTATACATAATGTGATTGTCGTATCCACTTCAATGCCAGTCCTTATTCAGGGGCGGATCCAAGAATGCCATGAAAAAGGAGGGGCGCAGAAATATTCTTCTTGTGCCACAGTTAATCAGCTGACAAGCAAAAAAAAAAAAAAAAAAAAGAGAGAGAGAGAGAGAAAAGGCCTACACAACAATTTTCTGGTGCCACTTCAATCGAAGGGGGGTGCACGCGCCTCTTTTCATTTTTCCCCCATTCTATTTCTTTTATTTCTATTTCAAGAAGAATCAAAGGGGCTGTGCCCGGTGCCCCCCCCCCCCCCCACACACACATCGGCCACTGCTTATCAGGCCCTTATAATTTATTCTTCATTTTCTGTATGATCGACTTTATCATTTATTTGACCACTGAAAATCTGATATCTAAGCGCAGCGGTTAAGCAGGGGAAGGGTGTGGCCAGCAGGGGGCGTCAATCCTGGGAGGGCAGGAGGTGCCCCCTGAAATATTGGGGGGGGGGGGCAAAAGGGGATCCCCCATCCATAATTCCTGAGATGAGGACAATTTTCTTGCTTTTTTGACAGAAAACTGTCCAAATATATCACCCAAAGTGTGCACCATATTGCTGAATTTCAGTTATGAAAATGCGGAATCTCCCTCGTGATGGAGGGGATATCCCCTCGCATTACTAGGAGGGGTTTCGTTTTGATCCCTTTCGCCCGGGGGGGGGGGGGGGGGGGGGGGGCGCTCCGCACCACGGCTCCGTGTACCCATTCGGTTCTACCGTATGGAGGTAGAATCACTTCTACCTCCATGGTTCTACGTACTGGCCCCTCCACCTCCTGCCTTGCCTGCATCTAGCGGATCCAGCTCCAGCGCAGTTCTACGTGCGACCTTTGAAAAATGTGCATCGTGACTGGAAACAAATAATCATTCTAAAAAAATAAAATAGTCAAAGCCAAGAAAACTCCAGTTCCTGTAGTTTTCGTCGGATCTTGTTTTGACTAGCTGCAAGTCATTACTCAGCTCAAATTGCCAGAACTGTTTACCCAGTTGACTCGTATTGTGCAACTCATCAATAGTCCTACCCTATTGAAAACCTTGTAGGGTGTGTAGTGCTGTGTAGAATCGCTGAAGTCCAACGATCTTCTCGCCTCGGGAGTTCATCTGGCTTTAAAAGGGCTTCATTGCTGTGGTAATCATGGCCTCTGAGACGCAAATGCAAGATCCAAGGATCAGAGAACGAATGAAAGATGGACGCTATCAGTTTACTGAAGAGGAGCAGCAGGCGCTCAGAGAGTGTCGTTTTGAGAGCTTTTGGTATCGTGCCTTCCCTCTTGCCTCGGCGGCAGGAATATCGACCCATTTTCTTGTCCAGAGAGGGGCTCTAAACGCCAGCAAACGCTTTGGATCAGTTCCAAAAGTGATGTTTGCTTCCGTATGTGGCTACGTCATTGGCAAGATGTTGTATGTTGGCCAGTGTCGAAACAAATTCCTGAAGCTTGAGAATTCGCCTTTTGCAGACATGATCAGGAGAGGCAAAGGGGGGATGCCATCAGAAGCAGGGTTTGGAGGTTTGTCAATCTCTGGCTACAGCGGGGAGCCATCTGAAGGAGATGAGCGGCAGTCAGACAGTGGATATCGGTATGACAGGCCGTGGAGTGGGACTCCGGACAACCATCTCAACATGGACATTGACACCAGCCATGTGAAGGGAATGGATGATTCTTTCACCTCTGACCTTCCAGTGATGGAAGAAAAGGACACCTCTAAACCAGAGATGACCATGACCTATGATGAGCTGAGAAGACGCAGCAGGGAGAAGAATTCTCAGCAATACACCCAAGTCCTACCAGGCCACTACCAGCCGAAGCAAACTCCTTCCCAGCCAGCTGATTCAACAATGCCTCCGCTGGCACAACCAGAGCAACAGCGAATCCGGGCAAAGAGGCAGCCACCCCCTCAGGATGAATTCTCTCTAGGGGCAAGAAACAGGAGCAAGATGGTGAACCAGTATGGAGATGTATGGGAAAAGGAATAGCAAAATAGCTATACAGGATAATAAATTAATACATTTTTGTCTTGTATCAATTGTTTTGACTCCAAGTATAATATACTATAGGAATTGTAAGATTCATGATACCTGCAGAAATCAGAAGTGATATCTAAGCTTTTAAACTTGTGCATGTCCAACAACTGAAGTGTTACATTAAATTATGTTACCGGTATGTTATCTTGTTTTCTTTAAAAAATCCTTGAGGGTGTATGGCCAGCAAAATTGCTAAGCACTGATTGTGTTGTGTGCACACGTTTAAAGCTGAGCAACATTTTAGCCACACAATAAAATTAAAATGTACATTGTACACGGTACATACTATTAAAATATACATTGTACATCTACAGTTTATCTGTGCTCCTCATGTTTCAATTGTTTCAATGGCTCAGAGTACTTTGTAATTGTATGGATTTCACTTGTTCACATCAATTCATGCAATCATTGCAATCATTGCAGATCATGGTACAATGTATGTGCATCAAGAGCTGAACATTAAAATGTTAGCTTCCGAAGTCCTGGTGCTTTTCTTCAGTTGGTTACACTTTTATTCATTCATTTTTTATTAATGTTTAGGGTTCAAATGAATATGTCCATCATGATGGAAGTGAAATAGAATGTGTATAAGTGATTACTAACAATATGATTGTGAAGATATTTGATGCAGCAAATTAAGCCATTTTGAATGATTTGTATAGGGCTTGTGTGTTGGGGTGAAACATGAGATGAATAAGATATAGATTATACCTTGATGCTAGACCTACAGATATACTGTACATGATAGAATTCAAAGAAGCTGATGAAATGGTTTGCATAGATTTCTTGCGAGACCTCTTGCTTGTTTTGCTGAGTTGTGAACAGATGTGTTCATATTTGACATCATGTACAACTTTTACAATGTACCTTACCTGATGAATCCTCAATTGTAATTCAGGTAAAATTATCCGCACCCAAAAAATTGCTGTGTACAGGTACGTAGCACCCAAACTGCCCTTATACACTAGTGTACTTCTGGGCCCCATTTCATAAAAGATGTTAGGATGACAACTCTTGCTGGAATGACAACTTCCCACAGCAAACAGCCAATCAGGAAGCTGTATTCTTGTCGTTACCATGACAATTGTCATTCCAGCAAAGAGTTGTCATCAAATCAACTCTTTATGAAATGGGGCCCTGTAGTGCACACTTGTCAAACAGACCTTAAAGCACCCAGACTGCCCTCTTTTTGGTGCATGTGTGGTACATAAGCAGATATGTGTTTGGTGTATGAAGCAAATGGGCTACTGTATTTAAGCTGCCATTTTTACACACAGATATTTTTTCTAATGGCAAAGTCACAGTCATTTTGTTGTTTTTGCAAATTGACACCGAGGCTATTGTATGTGCACTACGGTAGTACCTTCGCTAGTTGTTAATTTCGCTGTCCAACAGTGATTTGTGAAATTGACAAAATGTAACACTCACAAAAATAACAGTTTATACAGTAAATGTTTGCCTGTCGTCCATAGTGCCTGAGGTAGCCATTGTCCGATGTGATCCTTACACAAACATCTATGGCAGTGCCTGATGTGTGAACTAGGGACACGTGCGATTGCGATGGGCCAAGTGTGTTCTGTAAAGTATTCACACAGGGTAAATAACATATATGATAGACAGCTTTTACTCAGGGCATTGTTAATATTGCCCCTTTGAGTTGAGATCATATATGGCAATGAAATCAACAATGCCCCAAAAAGCAGTCCATATCATTAAAACAAATGTACTATCTTTTATTGCAGGTAGATGTATGATAGAGGTAGTCAGCATCATTATGCAGTTGGAATTATGCAGTGATTGCTTATGAACAAGAATGTTTATTTTGCTGCTATCTTGTGTGTTGTAAAGTTTAATGCATATGCAATTGAAACATATCAAATCACATCAAAACATTGTTTTACCTCGGTGTTTGAGCTTCATGTTTGAATCAGGACGAGTTTAACATCTACACTGTATTGCAATGAAAATCCCATAAATTGTCACATACTGTGATTATAGTACTATACCCTGTATGAGAAATAAGTTATATGTTGTACAATGTACACTTGTGCATACTTGATTTACTGTAAGTTAGATAACTAAGAACTGATGAGGAAGTTACGCCAGCCTCAATATCTCATTTTAGTTGTTGTAAGTTTTCTTATACTTCAGTCTATTAAAATCATTTCACCATTTCAAACTGCAGGTACAGTAATGTTGCAAATACACATATGTTCCACGAATGGAGCAATACTGTGTATTGTGAAAATCAGTTTGCCATAAACTGAGTCCTCTTCAATGTCTTAAATTCTATGTATCACAGACATAAGTATTGTGTTGTTTTGCCTGTTCAAAGATGTTTATGGTACATGTATTACTGATTTTGATATTCAGTCTCACAAGACCTACAGTGTATGGTATGATGTGGTGGTTTTCGCCATGAAGGAGCTATTCACTTCGAGTTGTTGTTACACTTGAATGTGAAATATTTGTCAACAAATGCAATTGTTGGATGAAAGGAGATACAGCGTAATTATTAAAGTATGCTGTGCCTTTGCTATGATGAGCAGAGGATATTTTGCATTTGTTTTCATTTTATTTTCTGTTTGGGCACACTGGTCCCTCTTACAGGAAGGAAACAGGTCTTGCAGTGCAGGAGTAACAGGTGTTGAATGCAAGCTAAAATGTATATTTATGCAAGGATTTTGAATGCAGATGTACCTGTATCCATTTGCCTGATAATGTACAGGTACAAAGCAAATATAAAGAAAATAGTGGGAATTTTGAGCTGTGACCCAGTTCAGCTTTTATTGCTCTGTCTCTTACCCTGTCAAATTGATTCACCTCACCTGAATTTCAAGACGGATGAGAAGTTACCCACCATTGAATATGAATAAAAGAAATGAAAAGCAAGATTTCTGAATAGCTGGTCATTAAGTAGAATGATGTTGCAAGAATACATTTATAATGAGGAAGGTGTATGCATTGTATCCGTTGAGGATGTGCAGTGTTTTTAGAGTTGAGTGCGTATTTGTCTGTGAATGTATCGTGTCAAGGATAAACAGTACTGTACGAGCTGAAATTTTCGCGAATTTCACGAATCGCCTTTGAACCGCGAAAATAACAACACGAAAATAACAACGCGCAAATAACTAAGTTCAGTTAGACCCTCGCCACCGCGAAATTTACAACACGCGAAAATGTCCTCCAAGTAGCAATTCGCGAAAATATGTGTATGCGAAAATTTCAGCTCGTACAGTATCTTGTTGAAACACCAAGTGAGTCTGATAATGTAGCATTACAACTTTTAATGTTTATAGATTATAAACCACAAACTCACACATTCCATCCATGATGTTGCAGTAAGGTTTAGAATCCATAATCAGAAGCAGTGTCATCTTGTTCACTTTAATTAGGGATGGTATAGTTTTGATTGAGAATGGGGATTCAGGTTGTAACTCTTTGTGAAATAATTAGAAATTATATAGAAATTGTATCAAAGGGCATACAATTCTAAAAGGAATTCAAATTTATTTGAATAATATTGACTTTGAAATGGCCAAGATACAAAAAAAACGTTGAGGTCCTAATAATCTACTACTGTAGGATAACTTTGTTTTGCCATATACTTGATATCTCAGCCATTTCAAACCAATTAAAAAAAAAAGATGAATTCCTCTTGAATTAATGCTTTTTAATATTTCATATACATAATTTCTAATTATTTCACAAAGATTTATAACCTGAATTACCATCTCAACCAAAACTATACCATCCAATTAAACTTACTCTTGTATTTGGAAATGCACTTCACATTCAATCCATCATAACATCCAATGCTCTATTTGTACACCATTTCATGACTGAACCCACTAAAACTGTTGGGAAGATGCTGGTCACATTTAAATGCACACACACACACACATACACACACACACACACTCACACACACAAATTCCATGAAAACAGAAAATGTATCCCAAAACTACAATATATCAACTCTCGTATAAAGTTTGAGCTGTATTATTATTTAACACAACTAATCCATGATTGCATCAACCAAGTGGCAACACAAATATACATGTACATGACAACAAATGGTTCAATTATAAAACATTTTAATAAAATCATCAAGTTTAGCACAAATGTGAACTGCAGATTTCACAATAGTAACGGTACTATTGTACTTTGTATAAACTGGTACGGATCAATCTCAACACAAATTCCACACTTTTACCAGTACCGTACATTTATTTTGAACACAAGCTACAGTACTGCATTGCAAATATTGCATATCACACAAAACAAACTTAAATCTCTTCAGGAGGAGAAATGAAAATACACTGTATGACCAAAGGAGTCTTTGTAGGCTACATTTGTACATGTATATGTAAGTACACTGATTTTTTTTCCCCTTTAAAAAAAAAAAAGAAAAGTACACATTCCCTTGACTTGTTACTGAATGTTGAGGGTAATACTATTCCCCCGGCACTGCTTTCTGAAAGAGTTACAATGCTTGTTTGTTATGCTAGAATAGTGAAAATATATTGAATTTTCTCTATATTTTCTTTGTATCATTCTTCATACATGTACATGTACAATGTACTTGTATGTGATGTCACATACTGTAGTAGTCTTCTCATCCAGTCATGGCTGCACCAAAACTTTTACAATTCACAACTTTTGAGAAGATTGTCCAATTTTCCTCAAATTTTCACTAATGCGTTCTACTGATACTGCTGCATTTAAGCAATCCACATGTATACTTGGGTTTCATTCCTCTTTAAGCTGACATAATGAAATTTTATTGCAAAAGGTAAGGTTCATTTCTTGACCATAAAACTATATACCTGGCTTCTACAATGTACATCACAGCATGTCTTTTCTACCACACACAACGAACAAGTATTGCAATGCATACTGGTAAACATCTACCAACCTACAGTGTAAGTACATAGAAAATGTAGAGATCATACAAAGTCATATCTCTTAGAGATGTCTAAATCTAGGTTGGAAAATATCAAATTTCATCTAAACTTGGTTACTGTCAACATACATATCATGAGTACAAAACAATTTAGTTATGATAATACTTTACATTTCAGAAGACTTTTGAAATCAATTAGAATGATAGGAATTCAACCTGTTCATGAAACAAATCCATGCACAGAATGCAACAGAGTTCTCTGATATCAAGATTTTCCTTTTGTAGCCACCATAGATGACATTACAGTGCACTCCCGTTATAACGATACCTTACATAACAAAATTCCGGTTACAACAAAGTAAAAATTTAGGCTGCATCCTTATCCACTTTTTTTTTTTTTTTTTGGTTTGGTTGTAATGAAAGTTTGATACAACCAAAGAAAACTGCTGGTCCCCAGGACTTCATTATAACGGAGGTTCACTGTACTATATCCTACATCCAATTGGCAATGGAACATGTAGTGTTACTAACCACTGAGTTGAACATATGCTGTTAGGTACCATCTAGTTCATCCATCCTGAATCCTCACATCCATGATCAACATAAAATGCAGCAAGCTATGAAAGTAACAACTTACTTTATACCGAACACATCATACTGTAAATACTTCAAATACATATAAGTACAGAGGATGTCCTCTTGTTCCGATGCGCCAAACTGTGACACAATCTTATATTTGTATTAAAAGCAAAGATTTCTGAAAGCTGTTGACAGAAGTATTGCACACTTTTTATTTCACAGCTGAGTAAAAATGAAATGTCTCATGTGCACATACAGTAACTTGCCTTCTGTTTTACATGATTACAACATGTCTTTTGCAAGTACAGCCAAATGTAGCACTGCATTTGAAAAGGCGAACATAGTACCTGCATGTTCGGATGGACGGAAATCAAAACAAATTTATAATGTCTTGGGACAGGGGGCTTTGAAAATTTGGCACACTATTCCCCTGAGTGGAAGCAGTCATTGTGTATCAAAAGATAGCACGGGCATAGCATTGGTTTCTGTTTTGCAACCTTGGGAATCATGGTTTAATATCATTGTTCCAGAGTATGCCAGAACAAATTTGACCAGCATACAATATATCACATTCCCCATTCCTCTTCTGTTCTATATATTTTATGTTCTACATTCATGACAATTACCAATACTGAACATGCCGCATATATATTTGGTGGTAGATTTAGTTTAAATTTTGTGAGTTAGCTGATATTTGCCAAGTTAAAAACTTGCAAACACATGTCTTCTACAACAGGAGTGCCATGTATCATCTCAAGGGTATGAAATTACAACATTCTCTCTTAAACTGGGATAATGCATTTTTTTTCTCTTTTTTTACATAAGATGGTATGCACAAATCATGTTTTACATTTTTACAAATCCTACCGGAGACAGATATAGGACACTCAAGGAAAATATTTCATCTGGGTAGTACTAGATGATGACAACAGAAGCTATCAAAGTGATAGAACAGTTTTTCATTCTAATAAACAAAGTACTAATCAAATGACTACTGGAACTACAAATTGTATTTAAAGGTGATTTTAAACTAGATAGGATAATGTGTACAAACTTATCAATACTCTTCAGTACAAACGTAACTCTACATATTTCAAAACTTGATTGAGAATCTAAAGAAGTACTTTCAAGATATTTACATGTCCTTAACATTCTCCACGTTGATCTTTTTCAAAAAGTGGATACCATCTCCAGGCAGGGGTGATGATATCCACGGTGATAGCCAAACAAGGTACCATCTGGTTCCAAACACCTCCAGAAAGTTCTGCTTCCAGCCGCGATTGTAACCTCGGATTCCCTTTCTCCACTCCCTCGTGCTCTGGCCGTAAGCGATGAGAGCCCCGTGGTAGTAGATGAGAACTATGGATAACACAAAGGAGAGAATACATGTGCTGCACTGGAAACAGGTGAGAAAAGAGAGAGTCTCTGTCAGTCCCATCAGCCAACCAATCACAGGTGTTATGAAGGCCATGACAGCCTTCCAGTTTAGGGTGTGTATCACCTCGTACATGTAGTCCATGTTCAGGTAGTTGGCGAACATGGAGCCGAGGAAAAAGTAGACGAGCAACATCATGTAGTAGCGGTGATTGTTGTAGCCGACGCACTTCCCTGTGAACATGCAGTGGTGGTCCCGCTTCAAGATGCACCTCCCACATGTGTGGCAGTGGGACGATCTTGGAGGCTGGTTCAGCAAGCAGACGGGGCAGTAGTGCCACTCGGGCTGCAACACAGCAGGAAGGATTGTGGAGCCAGATGTCAGGTCCGTGGCCATGCACAGGTAAAAGTTGCCGAGGAAGTTGTACAAGCAAAACACTCCAAAGGCAAAGTGGACGATGTAGGCCAGGGAGAAGGAATCAAAGAGTCTTGGGAAGACGATGCACAGCTCAAAGGTCACCTCAAGGCAGAGTTCAATAAGGACAAATATCACCGGGATCCTGTCCATCCAGGTCTTTGGCAGCAGTGAGTTTGCCATGGCGTCTCTCTGAGGTTTTACCTTAAAAGAGTGTGTATGATAAGGTGGGGGAAACAATGAAGCTGATTATTGAGTATTCTAAGTCTTTTGAGTAAGTGCATAGTTAGTTCATAGAAAGATATAGAAACAATAGAACAAACTCCAAGTGTATATAAAATGTGTGAACTGCTGGAACAGGGTTGATTGTGTGACAAAAAAAAATATTGTAATCAATAAACAGAATAGGCTGAAGTAGATCTAGGCAATATGTACAGAATACTATGTACAGTCTAATCTTGTACAGGCAAAATATCAGAGCTCTCTAAAAGGCATAATCTGAAATTCACGCAAGGGTAGAAAGTTGAAACAGTCCAGGCCCTCCAGCTTTTCATTTACTATGTGTGCAGTACTGAAAATGGATTAATATTTTAAACAAGATGTGACTCTATGGCAAGCAGTCTTGGGTCTTTCTTAATAGCACTACCAGTTTCTAACATTTCTGTTCATCTTCCATTTAAAATACATTCGATAAACAAGCGATAAATGTTAACTCTGCTCTGTATGCTGTAAATTACTGTTTGGAATGTCCACATGTCCCATGCATGGCCTTGGACTGGGCATGGTTACCATGCCAATTGGCAGAAGCTGGACCAACAAAAAAGGCCAAGGGGGCCAAGTGGAATATCGTTTAAAGATACCCCTTTTGACGTGGTAAATTTGACACGTCTCACATTTCGCTCAAGTCACAATGTCAATGTCTCATAAGTTAATGTCACTCTCTCAGTCTTACAGAAAGTCAATGAGGTAAACTCCGGGATTGTCGTCAAGGAATGTAGGTAACGACGAAAGCCAGGCAAGACGTACCTATTGGGTAGTTGATGAATTGGTTGTTGAATGTTGGTTCAGCTTCCCTGCGAAGTTCTCCTGCTGTTGCGGGCGGGACAGCAGTGCAGCCTCGACTGACAGTCTAGAGAACTGGCTAGGCCGCGCTAGCGCCAGCAGCTGGGATGGCGTGGACGGGCGCGACGGCCGGCTGCGGCTGGTGGTGAGATGAGGGCGACACGGGTGCAGTGTGGAGCTCGCTTTCCTTTGACTTTCGTTCGAGATTAAACTTCGAGCTCGAGATAAATAAATACAAAAAGAGATGCTAAATTTACTCTTCTTAAATTAGCGCAGCGATGATGATGTTAATCAACAGCAACAACTTACAAAATGCACAATTACTTAGTATTTTGTGCGCAACAACATGCATGAGCTGTACAACTTCCGAAGGTTGAGGGCAGCAAACACAAAGAGCATGGGTGATGGGTACATGGCGAAAAGACATTCTCACAGCAAACAATACATCAATGTAGTGTACGTAATGAATCAATCTCCTCTTTGGTGTACAGGTGGTCTACCAAAGAGCTTAGATAGTGAGAAAAATCTCTTTAGGGGTACAATGGACCTACTACACATGGACATTCATCGCTCGTTAATGAATTCGTGCACCCGTTTCTATCAAAAGCGTCACAACATGCTTTCCTGCTCGGATCCAATCTTGTCCACCGACAAGCCTAGATAAAAAACAAGACGACGTTTAAAATGAGAAATTAATCTCAAACCTACATGCGCGGAAGATAATAACCATGGGTGTATGCAAGGGGGCTCGGGAGGGTCGTACGACCCCCCCCCCCCCCCCCCAATTTTCAAAAGGTCCACTTTTTGTAAAAGACATTTTGGTTTTTCGAGGGCTTTTTACCCTATATACAACAGGAAAATAAGTGACCAGGTGGTGTTCCAGCAAATTGTCAAAAACCTCGTAAATTTCGTAACTTAGTTTTAATATGCCATGTATTTCTTCTAAGCCGCACTGCCATGCCGAAAAAGTCACTTTTGTATGCACCAAATGGCCCCATTTCAAGATTTAAAATTAAAAATACTCGCTACCGTGGGAGGGGGGGGGGGGGGGGGCACCCCGCTCCCCCCCCCCCCCCCCCCGCCCGGTCGCTCTGCTCCCTCGCAAAGGTAAAGGTCCAAAATTTTTGATTACGACCCCCCAGAAAATATCCTCGATACACCCCTGATAACTCCCTTAAAAAAAGAAGATTGGGGAGTATATTTCACAGTATGCTCTTATATAACATTTCATATACTATATAAGTGGTTTCTGAATCATATCGCTATAATGATAATTAGCCTACATGTCATCATCCTTGTCAATGCATTATGTTTGGGGGTTTTCAGAGTATGTTTGCCTGCGGTATGTAGGACCATGATAAATTCTTCAAATTTATACACGACAACGATCAATAATGTAACTAAGGTAAACATAATATGAATTAAATTGTCTGTAATGTCCTTAAGTAGGCCATATAATATAATGCCACCGAGACCCCTGCGTTAATTTCTGATAATTTATGCTTTTATTTACTACGTATTTCCGGAGTGTATCGCTATATTATAACCCTGTCGAAATCAAGAGGTCATCCATGCACTCATCTTATAAACATTTAACCTAAATGCACGCATGCAAAACATCGTTTTGCTATAACTGTTATCAGGGTTTGGCGCAATCATTTGAAAGTAAACGATAATAGGCCCATTTTTTTTCTTCAGATTATCATGCAGGTCGAATTTGTGATGTATAGACCTAAAAGTCGATTGTATATGTAAGTGGTGATGAGAAAGCGCGAGACCAGCTGATCGATCTTACAATGCTGGACTGTCACTGCTTTTGATACTAGAAGATCATCAACCCCTGATGAGTGGGTCGTAGGAAAATTTCATCTCTTCCAACATAGGACCTTGGCACTATAAGCTCGGTAATCTCTCGTTACTCTTTAGATATGATATACATCGAATCAGCCACAAGACACGTTATAGTCACGGATGCAGGAGCTGTAATAATGTGCCGGGGGTAGGGGTATCGTTCTGATCTTGTGGAGGGTGGGGGAGGGCTGCGAGGGGCCTGGGGCCGAATACCAGAGAATCCTGCTGTGTGTTACTGAGTTCACACAGGCGCCTCCCCCCCCCCCCCCCCGTTTTTCCAAATCTCTTTGGGTGCGTCTGATTGTCACGGATGATTCTAAGCGCCATTATACTCATAACTCGACCTGACAACACGGCTAAATACATGTACTTATCTTTTCAAGTCGACTTTATATTCTTTATCATGACGCCAAGCGTCAAGATATGAAACTTGGCGATCTCGCCAAGTGAACTTCCTCAAAAGTGTATGTCGACATCATTTTCTGAGTCGACTTTAAAAACAAAAAACAAAAAACAACTTAACAAGTGTTTTAAGCAGGGGCGTCACCAGCTTTTTTTCAAGGGGGGTGCGTTTTGACACTAAATGTAACGAGATTTTTTGGACAGACATTTGGAACATAGGAAGCTCTCAATCCCTAGACTTTTACGGTTTTTTGAGGGAAGCCAAGCAGGGAAAGGGCACCTGCGTATCTAGGATTTCATCTTGGTGGGGGGGGGGGGGTGTTAGTATGCGAGGGAGCGAGCAAGGGGGGGGGGGGAGGGTGTGGAAGTGCATGTTGTCCCCCTCCCACGGTGAGAACTTTTTGCATTTTGATGTTGTAAATAGTGCAATTTGATGCAGGCTTTTTGCGTGTTTTCATCGACTTGAAACAGTCCCACTTGTTTAAGGTAGCAGTACATTTTGATGGGAATTGTTGTTGAACAATGTGCCTATAAATTATATCATTTCAATAAACTTCTTGCATTGATTCTTACACTGATGTCATGAACGCGACCGAGCCCGAGCAAGCGGAGCGAGCGAGGGGGGAGGATGTGGGAGGGTCCCAACCCCCTCCCACGGTTAGAACTGAAATTGCATTTTGATGTTGTAACTGGTGCAATTTGATGCATGTTTTGCTTGTTTTATCGACTTGAAACTGTCCCACTTGTTTGAGGTAGCACTATATTTTGATGAAGATTATTATTGAACAATTTGCCTCTAAAATAGTATCATCCAAATAAACTTCCTGTTTTAATATTTACACTGAATATCATGAACGCGGCCAAGCAAGAGCGAGAGGAGTGAGCGAGGGGGATGATGTGGGAGGGAGTGTCCCCCTCCCACGGTGAGCACTTTTTGCATTTTGATGTTGTAAATAGTGCAATTTGATGCAAGTTTATTTAGACTTGAAACAGTCCCACTTGTTTAAGGTATCAGTACATTTTGAAGTAAATTGTTATTGAACAATTTGCCTATAAATCATGGTATAATCTAAAAAAAATTCTAGTAATAATTCTTACACTGATGTCATGAACGCGATCGAGCCCGAGCAAGCGGAACGAGCAAGGGGGGAGGTTGTGGGAGGGAGTTGTCCCCCAATGGAATGACGGTGTGAAACGACAAATTACTGGCAGCAATATCAGGAGAATGGCATAACGACTACATGCGAGCGAGCGGAGCGAGCGAGCTTGAAAATTTTGACATTTTACAGTCCCAAAACTGCCGTTTGTAGCCATATTTTTTTGATTTGGAAATTAGGGGGGGGGGGGGGGGGCGCACCGGGCGCAACTGCTGGCAATTACAGGCAACAACATCAGGTGAATGGCATAACAATTAAATGCGAGCGAGCGAAGAGAGCGAGCTCGAAAATTGTGACATTTTACAGTCCCAAAACTGCCATTTGGAGCCATATTTTGCGCAACTGCCGGCAATTACTGGCAGCAACATCAGGAGAATTGCATAACAATTAAATGCGAGCGAGCGGAGCGATCGAGCTTGAAAATTTTGACATTTTACAGTAAAAAAAACCTCTGCCGTTTGTAGCTATACTTTTTCGCTTTTTAATTTAAGGGGGGGGGGGCACATCGGGCGCAACTGCCGGCAATTACTGGTAGCAATATCAGGAGAGCATAACGATTACATGCGAGCGAGCGGAACGAGCGAGCTCGAAATTTTACATTTTACAGTCCAAAAACTGCCGTTCTTAGCCATATCTTTTCGCTTTGGAAATTAAGGGGGGGGGCAACGGGCGGAACTGCTGCCAATTACTGGCAGCAACATCAGGTGAATTGCATAACGATTAAATGCGAGTGAGCGAAGAGAGCGAGCTTGCAAATTTTACATTTTACAGTAAAAAACTACCGTTTGTAGCTATATTTTTTCGCTTTGGAAATTAAGGGGGGGGGGCGCACCGGGCGCAACTGCTGACAATTACTGGCAGTAACATCAGAAGAATTGCATAAAGATTAAATGCGAGCGAGCTTGAAATTTTGACATTTTACAGTCCCAAAACTGCCGTTTGAAGCTATATCTGTTTTTTGCTTTAGAAATTAAGGGGGACGCACCGGGCACAACTGTTGGCAATTACTGGCAGCAATATCAAGAGAATTTAGATGCGAGCGAGCGGAGCGAGCGAGCTTGAAAATTGTGACATTTTTACAGTCCCCAAACTGCCGTTTGTAGGTATATTTTTCGCTTTGGAAATTAAGGGGGGGGGGGGGGCGCACCGGGCGCAACTGCCGGCAATTACTGGCAGCAACTTCAGGAGAATGGCATTACGACTAAATGCGAGCGAGCGGAGCGAGCGAGCTTGGAAATTTTGACATTTTACAGTCCAAAAAACTGCCGTTTGAAGCTATATTTTTTCGCTTTGGAAATTAAGAGGGGGGGGGGGGGGACGCCCGATGCGTCCTCCCCTGGATCCGCCACTGGTAGTCAAGGGTGTCGGTTTATGTCCATGACTGGGGGAGGTATGACCAGCGAGGTGGCGTCGAAGTAACCAAGCGGGGGAAGGATGTCCAAAATCTGCACTTTAGAGCATCCCCTGCTCCGTATCGTACGGATGTACAGTACGGTCGATAAAACAGAATACTAGTAGATATGTATAAAATCATTGCTGCCAGAACCAGGGGTGCGAATTGTTTTTGCCCACGAATTTTTTATTTCTTTTTTTTGGTCCCTGGTGCAGAATATAAAAAAAAATATAAAAGAATAATTATTTAGCGTCCGGCGTTGAGGTCGCTCGCAGACTGATTTTTTTTTTTTTTTTTTTTAAGGATCTGAAGGGGGGTGCGTTCGCACCCAACGCACCCCCCCTGGTGACGCCCATGTTTATTATGTGGACATGGCGACATCACACTCGCCAAGTCACAACTTAATACCGAAATGTGTACTGTCGACATGCACGAGGACACTTTATTATTGTCAAGTTGACAATAAAAAGTGTATGTATGTCGACATGACACATATCGACATATGACTGGCGAGTGTGATCGTCGCCATGTCGACTTAATAGATTTGGCATGGGCGTCACCAGGGGGGGTGCGTTGGGTGCGAACGCACCCCCCTTCAGATCCTTAAAAAAAAAAAAAAAAAAAATCAGTCTGCGAGCGACCTCAACGCCGGACGCTAAATAATTATTCTTTATATTTTTTTTTATATTCTGCACCAGGGACCAAAAAAAAAGAAATAAAAAATTCGTGGGCAAAAACAATTCGCACCCCTGGTTCTGGCAGCAATGATTTTATACATATCTACTAGTATTCTGTTTTATCGACCGTACTGTACATCCGTACGATACGGAGCAGGGGATGCTCTAAAGTGCAGATTTTGGACATCCTTCCCCGCTTGGTTACTTCGACGCCACCTCGCTGGTCATACCTCCCCCAGTCATGGACATAAACCGACACCCTTGACTACCAGTGGCGGATCCAGGGGGAGGGACGCATCGGGCGTCCCCCCCCCCCCTCTTAATTTCCAAAGCGAAAAAATATAGCTTCAAACGGCAGTTTTTGGACTGTAAAATGTCAAAATTTCAAGCTCGCTCGCTCCGCTCGCTCGCATTTAGTCGTAATGCATTCTCCTGAAGTTGCTGCCAGTAATTGCCGGCAGTTGCGCCCGGTGCGCCCCCCCCCCCCCCTTAATTTCCAAAGCGAAAAATATACCTACAAACGGCAGTTTGGGGACTGTAAATTTAATGTCACAATTTTCAAGCTCGCTCGCTCCGCTCGCTCGCATCTAAATTCTCTTGATATTGCTGCCAGTAATTGCCAACAGTTGTGCCGGTGCGTCCCCCTTATTTCTAAAGCAAAAAACAGATATAGCTTCAAACGGCAGTTTTGGGACTGTAAAATGTCAAAATTTCAAGCTCGCTCGCATTTAATCTTTATGCAATTCTTCTGATGTTACTGCCAGTAATTGTCAGCAGTTGCGCCCGGTGCGCCCCCCCCCCCTTAATTCCAAAGCGAAAAAATATAGCTACAAACGGTAGTTTTTTACTGTAAATGTAAAATTTGCAAGCTCGCTCTCTTCGCTCACTCGCATTTATCGTTATGCAATCACCTGATGTTGCTGCCAGTAATTGGCAGCAGTCCGCCGTTGCCCCCCCCCTTAATTTCCAAAGCGAAAAGATATGGCTAAGAACGGCAGTTTTTGGACTGTAAAATGTAAAATTTCGAGCTCGCTCGTTCCGCTCGCTCGCATGTAATCGTTATGCTCTCCTGATATTGCTACCAGTAATTGCCGGCAGTTGCGCCGATGTGCCCCCCCCCCCTTAAATTAAAAAGCGAAAAAGTATAGCTACAAACGGCAGAGGTTTTTTTTACTGTAAAATGTCAAAATTTTCAAGCTCGATCGCTCCGCTCGCTCGCATTTAATTGTTATGCAATTCTCCTGATGTTGCTGCCAGTAATTGCCGGCAGTTGCGCAAAATATGGCTCCAATGGCAGTTTTGGGACTGTAAAATGTCACAATTTTCGAGCTCAGCTCTCTTCGCTCGCTCGCATTTAATTGTTATGCCATTCACCTGATGTTGTTGCCTGTAATTGCCAGCAGTTGCGCCCGGTGCGCCCCCCCCCTAATTTCCAAATCAAAAAAATATGGCTACAAACGGCAGTTTTGGGACTGTAAAATGTCAAAATTTCAAGCTCGCTCGCTCCGCTCGCTCGCATGTAGTCGTTATGCCATTCTCCTGATATTGCTGCAGTAATTTGTCGTTTCACACCGTCATTCATTGGGGGACAAACTCCCTCCCACAACCTCCCCCCTTGCTCGTTCCGCTTGCTCGGGCTCGATCGCGTTCATGACATCAGTGTAAGAATTATTACTAGAATTTTTTTTAGATTATACCATGATTTATAGGCAAATTGTTCAATAACAATTTACTTCAAAATGTACTGATACCTTAAACAAGTGGGACTGTTTCAAGTCTAAATAAACTTGCATCAAATTGCACTATTTACAACATCAAAATGCAAAAAGTGCTCACCGTGGGAGGGGACACTCCCTCCCACATCATCCCCCTCGCTCACTCCTCTCGCTCTTGCTTGGCCGCGTTCATGATATTCAGTGTAAATATTAAAACAGGAAGTTTATTTGGATGATACATTTTAGAGGCAAATTGTTCAATAATAATCTCATCAAAATATAGTGCTACCTCAAACAAGTGACTGTTTCAGTCGATAAACAAGCAAAACATGCATCAAATTGCACCAGTTACAACAATCAAAATGCAATTTCAGTTCTAACCGTGGGAGGGGGTTGGGACCCTCCACATCCTCCCCCCTCGCTCGCTCCGCTTGCTCGGGCTCGGTCGCGTTCATGACATCAGTGTAAGAATCAATGCAAGAAGTTTATTGAAATGATATAATTTATAGGCACATTGTTCAACAACAATTCCCATCAAAATGTACTGC